>NC_142951.1:17720861-17978361 GCF_046866305.1 Octopus bimaculoides | reverse complement strand
AGCCCGAGCAACGTTGGTAATAATCTTATCCTTAAGACGCATTCGATCTGCTGAACTTGTCATGGTATTCTTCATCGCATTCCTGTTGTCTCGGGGAGTGTGATTATTATTAATGATAATGAATATGATTAAGACATGGGTAAAGAGGTTTTGTATTATCAGATTGTTGTAACTCTATCACTGTTAATAGTATATAGATAGTACGTTCCTTAGTTAGTTGCCCTGGCCTCTCCTTTGTGTGTGAGTGTTTGCAGAGGGTGGTGTAATGGCTCCGATCACGGAGACTTGCCTACTGCACAACATAACACAACGAAGCAGACAGCCGACATTTTGGCTTATTGCTGAATGAGAAGGCAGGAGGTGAGTGGGAGGAGGAGGAGGTAGTCACAGTGTGGGAGTAGTGGTGGGAGTATACGGTGTAGAAGTGAGAGTGAAGTGAAGTAAACGAAAGAGGGAGCGAAATAAAAATTGGCTGATATTTTCGATGATGCAACCAGAAGGAGAGACTATAGATAGACAGATGAATAGAGGTAGAGAAAGAGGTGGATGATAGTAAACGAAGACATGGAGTGGGGGGAAAAGTAGTAGACAGAGGATATAAACAAAGAGAGAGTTTATATATATATATATATATATATGCGTGTTTGTGTATATGTATGTATGGATATCATTAGAAAATGTAAGATAGTAGAAAGATGGGTGGTGAAAGACAGACAAATAGATAAAAAGGGAAGTGGTACAAGACAGAGAGATACTGACAGCGTAAAGAGAATTAGGGACAGACAGATACACAAACTGAGAATTGGGCAAAGAGTGGGACTGATAGTGTGAGAGATGGTTAAGGCGAGGGTGACTGAATAGAAAGGGTTTAGCCGATAAGGCTTACACAAACGAATAGTAACGGATAGTAAAAGTTAGAGATTGAGAGACAAAGTGGGAAAGGAAAAAAAAATACAAAGATAGTGTGAGAGAAATACAAGAAAGAGAGGGGGTAAAAAAGACAGACAGAGAGACAAATAGAGAGGAAAAAACTATGATAACTAGACAGAAATAGCTACAAATAGAGTAAGAGACAGATAAGCGACGGAGGGGTTATGTGATTAGAGACGGTAAAGAAAGTATTGTGGGGGATGCCGGGAAGGTTTGTAGCAGCTGGTTGACAACAATTTTGGGAAATACACGATTTATATAGCCTTTTAAAATGTAAATCACTAAGGATTATCATGTAACACAATTGAAGAACAGAAACACACAAAATGACGGGTGACTGATGAAATGCCTAGGAATTAAAACTAAAGTGGACTTGATATCGTAAACCTGGAAATTTAATTAATTGAAATTCGTGAAATATGGAGAGCGACGAATCTTTAGCTGTAGACTGACAACTTTGGGTTGGGTTTGGTCTAATTAGACGTTAACATCAAATCTAAACTAGCCAACCTGCTATATTCTAGAACGACTTAAGATACAGAGTTTCTATGGATTGTGTGGGTACATACAATACTAGTATACCCATGCTGTCAAAAATTCATCTAAAAAATAAATTCATCAACGTAATATACATTCCATATATATAATATAGATTTGTATAGTTAGAATTATTTTTTTTACGAGCATACTTTGATGAGTGCTAAATATAAAGAACAGTTTTATAAAAATTGTTTACTAGAAGTTTGCTTCCAAACCACACGGTTCTAGGTTCAGTCCCCCTGCATAGAACCTTGCGGAAGTGTCTTCTACTAAAATCCTGGGCCGACCAAAGCCTTGTGAGTGGATCTGGCAAATAGAAACTGAATAAACCCATCATATATATGTGTGTGTGTGTGTGTTTATATATATATATAGATAGATAGATAGATAGATAGATAGATAGATAGATAGATGTAAATCTAAGATCCAAGGATCAAAGTGTAGGAAAAACGCTAGCTTCAAGAAAACCAAAGGGAATATAAAAAAAAATTACATTCAGGAACAATAGTGGTTTATTGAGGCAGAAGGTTGTGGATTTTTCCCTGTATTGAAATATGGTAAAGCAAAAAAATTTTTATATTTCAAGATAGGCAGGCAAGGTTGCCAGGCATGCGAATAAAATACAAGAGTTAAGGAATGGAATAGATAATATCCAGGCTACATATGTTTCATAGCAAGCAGGACCTCAGAAGTGGTAAATATCCAAGCAAGGTGTATAATGCTGGCTATTCTTCAGGCCAAGGATATCTTAATTAAATGAAGTCTACATTGATTATGTCATATGTAAACAAACAAGTTTGTTTTTGAAGTGTTGAAATGTATTGTAGAACAAGTAGAAAGTATATTTTTCAACACTTTGTAGGCACAGTTACCTCCCCTGATGACGGCTGCCTATATAGCTCGCCACTAGATGGCACATGTAACTCTAAGATTCCAACACTCACCTCTTCTTTTCATTGAGATGTAAGAGCGTGAAGACATGACCTAGCTGGCTCTCATAAAACAGAGGCGGCTGCTAGCAGACATCGAGTGGACATGAGGTAATACACAGAAGATGAACATGGGCTTCACTTGTAAACTCTTTCTATTATTATTCAACTTGTTTATATTTGAGACCTAGAGTAAAGGTATTTAAAGTTACAGCTTTGTTCTATGAATTCATTATACAGTGTTCCTTTATCGAATGACATATTACAGTCTTCTGAACAAAGCCATCATTGGATGGTTTCACCGCCTGAGACCATGACCATCTATAATGGTGACCCAACGCAGGACTCACCATGATGTTCTAGATCACAATTCCTTCTAAAATGGTAATCCTTCTTGCATGAATTTCTGATCTGTGTACACATGCATTCCATTTTTCTCCTTTTTGACTTTGTCTACGCTACCAAACCACCATTCATCATATAAGAACAGGCCACTGATGTCTCTCTTGATGCCATATTGCCTTCTCTACCAAAAAATTTTGGCATCATTTTCAAGCGGGAACTGCACATCATTTTTACCTCATGTTGTAACTGAAATTACAACTTTATCCTTCTAAGACACAGCTTTCCGGGAGAATTTTCTTCTTTTTACATGCAAGAAGTATATTTAACAGCCAATGTTATCCAGAATTCATATGAATAATAATTTTTCCTACGAACTAGGTATGAGTTTTTCTCTCTCAACCCTACTCGGATTATCCCATGTGCTGGCCATTATTTTGTTCTTCATCCATTAGCAAGGACTTGTTCCATTTCATCCTCTGTTGCAAAAAAAAGTTCCTAGTTTGATGCTCGTCATGTCTTCTTTCAACTAGGGTGTTTGACTGCCATTCCTAATGGCGTTTACTTCAACCAGCTTGTTTTTTGTGGTGTTCCATTTCCTATTATGGTCTAAAGATGAGTCTTTTTCCTTTGCCTCAATTTGCTTCTTCGTCTTCCTCGTGAGCTTGCACTTTGTCTTCTGCTCCAGATGACACACAATCCTCTGAAACCTTATGGACCATTAGAGAATTGACCCATCAGGTTTCACGCATGTGCAAGGACTGTTCTTCTTCATAGAATTATTCTGCAGAGAGAACCAGATATTGCACTTTTTCATGCAGATGCACACTTCCTGCTCCACCAGTTTGCTGATACCATAGGAAATTCAAGGGCCAGGCCAAAAAGTGTAGACATCCCTGCTCTTACTCTTCTCTGAGAAACTAGGCTGGAAGGCACTGGGCACGATAGTTGTCTCCCCCATTGATTCACCTTGCCATGCATTTTTTTTCATCCAAGATGCTATTCCTTCAAAGTCCTTTATGGTGGACACAAGAGTCAGTGTGAGTATCTGGCCTCGTCAGTTTACTTCCACCAACCTTGGTCTTTCTGACATATCTCTCTATGAGGTGAATCATTCTGCCATTAAAACCTATGGACAAATCTCTCTTACCCTGGATTTATCACTCCGTAGGGATTTCAAGTGGGTCTTCGTCATTGTGGACCTGCCCTATCCCACCCTTGGAGCTGACTTCTTACATCACTATTCTCTCCTTGTGGACGTTAGAGGACACTGGCTTCTTGATGATACTACCTCACTCGTTGTTTCCGGAAAGGATTCTTCTGTTCCTGTTGTGAGCCCTTCTTTCTTTGTGGCTGCTTCAGGTGACTCTTACCACCAGTTACTCACGTCATTTCCAGAGTTGACTGATTTGTCATTTCATCTATAAAATCCAACCCATTCCATGAGACATTTCATCACAATTAAGGGACCTACTGATTTTTCCTGACGATGCTGTTTCTCTCCAGACAAACTCTGGATTGCCCCGGCTGAATTCAAGCACATGCTCCAGTTGGCCTTATTCATCTCTCCACGAGCTCATGGCCAGTGCCTTTGCACATGGCCAGCAAGAATGAAGCTGATTTTTAACTGGTTGGAGATTTTAGATGCCTTAACACTGTCACTATTCCAGATCACTATCTGCTATCAAATGTGCAAGATTTTTTGTTTACCTTGCACAGCTGTAAGATTTTTTCTAAAATCAACTTGGTATGCACGTACCATCAAATCCCTGTCAACTCCGATGACATTCCAAAGACAACCATTATCACGCCTTTTGGAGTGTTTGAATTTTTGTCTATGCCATTTGGTCTTCATAATGCAGCCAGCATGTTCCAAAGGTTCATCAATGAGGTTGTTCATGGGTTAGACTTTGTCTTCACATACGTCAATGACCTTCTAATTGCCAGTGGTACTCCAGACCAGCACCTCCAACACTTAACCCAACTGTTCAAGTAACTGCATTCCTATGATGTGAAGATCAATCCAGCTAAGTGTGTATTTGATTCTATCAGCTTGGAATTCTTAGAGTATCTCATTGACACCAACGGTATTCATCTGCTTCCCTCTAAAGTGGAAGCCATCAAATGCTTGTCTCCTCCTGTTTCCTTAAAACAGCTCAGAAATTTCATTGGTTTAATTATTTATTATCGTTGCTTTATACCTAACTGTGCAGAGAAGTTGCTTCCCTTGGCCCAGTTTTTCAAACATCAACGCAAAAAAGACTCCCCAATAACACTGTCTCCTACAGCCATCCAAGCTTTTGAATCTGTCAAAGCTGAGCTTGCTCAAGCATCCTTCCTCGTTCATCCTGTTGTCTCTCACTGTGGACACGCCTTCTTCCACCATTGCTGCAGTTTTAGAGCAATCTATCAACAGCCAAACCCAGCCACTGGCTTTCTTTTCTCGCCAGTTGAAAGCTGCTGAACTGAGATACAGAGTGTTTGGTAAGGAACTCTTAGCAATTTATTTAGTGGTGAAGTATTTCTCTCACCTTCTCGAAGGTAGTGAATTCATGATTTTCATTGACCACAAACTGCTAACGTTTGCTATTTTTGAAGTACTGCATTCACTGTCACATCCCGGCATTGCGGCCACAGTAAAGCTTATCTCGGCCTGCTTTTTCTGGCCAAATATGCATCAGTCTATTACTAATTGGTCACATGCCTGTCTACCATGTCAGCATTCCAAGGTGCTTTGTCACATTCAAACACCTCTTGGGCATTTCCAGCCACCGGACACCAGTGACTGTTCTGGAGAATAGACTTATGTTTGTTATAGACACTGCATTCATATTTCCTCTCATTTTGTATCATACTTTGTTCTGTTTGATTGGACACCTTCCTTTGCTGAACGTTTCTTTCCTTGTACATACTTGCATTGTATTTTTCAATTGTTCTGCCATAGTTTAGATTCTGTGTATCACACATTTTGTTCTCTACAAGAACAGACATTTTCTGCATATTTCCTCCAAGTTTGTACTCTTGCCTTGTTCACACAACTGTTTTGCCATGTTTCATTCTTCTGTGCCCTCCTATTGCACACATACATTTCGACTACCTTCTTTTTGTTTGACCGATTCCAGTCTAAAGGGGCCCTTGTTGGCACAGTTACCTCCCCTGATGGCGGCTGCCTAAATAGCTCGCCACTAGATGGCACATGTAACTCAAAGGTTCCAACACTCACCTCTTCCTCTTTTACATCAAGATGCTGGAGTGTGAAGACATGATCTAGCTGGCTCTCACAAAACTGATGCAGCTGCTAGCAGACATCGAGTAGACATGAGGTAATGCACAAAAGATGAACATGACCTCCACTTGTAAACTCTTTCCATTATTATTCAACTTGTTTATATTTGAGACCTAGAGTAAAGGTATTTAAAGTTACTGCTTTGTTCTATGAATTCATTGTACAGTGTTCCTTTATCGAATGACATATTACAGTCTTCTGAACAGAGTCAACATTAGATGGTTTCACCATGCGAGACCATGACCATCTATAGCGTAAATACTGATAGAACAGCATATGTAGGGTAAAATCCTATATATGCTGTTCTATCAGAAGTTTGCATTGTTGTAAGGAGGTACATGTCGACACATGGATGATTCAATCTGAATGTATAGAGAGCATGGTTAGAGTGGAGAATATATTGTGAAGAGAAAATAAGGAGAGTAAGAAAGAAAGGAATATAGAAAAAAAAAAGAATAAAGGAACATAAGGGAGTGGGAGAGTTGTAAGGTATTTAAGCAAAGTTATTTCACAGGTGGTTTTCAACAGGGCCATTTTAGCAGAGTCAAAAAGAAAAGCTAGGAGATTGGTATTTGAAAGGATAATGTGGAAGGAAGAGGGAGGGAAGCATCTGTGGTCCAGAGGGAGAAAAAATGCTTGAAGGGATGGTATAGTAGTAGTAAATATTGAAAATCTAAGAATTAAGGAATGTATATTGTTTTGCATGAAGAACGTGTGTACTGTATGAAATAGCAGAAGTGTATGTAGGCATAAGTACTTGTAAGTGTACAAAGGTGAGTTGGAGAAGGGTGTGGAGGTAGGCAGAAAAGAGAAATTAAATAATATAAATAGTAACGAAAGTTAAAGATAGATAGATATAAACAAGAAATAATGGATTATAATGAAAATAATTGGAATATAGGTTCAATATTTGATGGTTGTGAGGGTAAATAAATAAGGGGGAATGCTTAAGATGGCAGGGAGGGGGAATTTAGAAAATGATGCGGGGAGGGGTGGTTATTTGTATTTTGAGAATTGATTGCGTAATCGATATTTGTTGAGACAATTTGTGGATTGCATAATAGTTAAGACTTCAGTTATGCAGAGACTGCACTTGTTATTATAGCCAGAGTATGGTTTAGTATAGGTGACTACGGACCACTTAAGAGTGTCAGAAATTGAATCATTCTTGAGTTTGTGGATAAGCTGAAATAAAGATACTCTTGGCCTGAAGAGTAACCTGCAGTATACAGCTTGCTTGGATATTCATGACTTCCAAGGTTCCGCTCACTATGAAACATGTAGCTCAGATATTTTCTATTCCATTCCTTAGCTCTTGTGTGTGTGTGTGTGTGTCTTTGTGTTTGTACCCCATCATTGCTTGATAACTGGTGTTGGTTTGTTTACATGCCCGTATCTTAGCAGTTTGGCATAAAAGATGAAAAGAGTAAGAGCCAAGCTTTAAAAAAAATAAATCTTGGAGTCAATTTGTTTAACTTAAAACCATTCAAAGAAGTGCCTCAGCAAAGCCACAGTCCAATGACAGAAACAAGTAAAAGATAAAAGATATTCTAATAAGGTTAAAACAATGAAAACTTTTATTCAATTGTTGAAGATCCACATGAGTAGTCAAAAAGGATGACATTCTACACATGTATTAAAAGTTATTCATGATTCATGCCAAGGAATGCGAATAAAGTCTGTAGTGTTTCCTTAAATGTTATTACCAACAAAATCCCTTAAAAATTTTTATCCTGAGGAGGACTCACGATTTTTCTGTTTTAAGCTGAAATCACCCTTCCAAAGCCTTTAAACCTTTGAAACTGTCTTCAACTGGTTCTTTCACTTAGGCAATCCTCACCTCAGCTCCCCGCCACCAAATAAAAACACACATAAATCTATCAGATTTGCCTTTTTTTGAAAGCATTATATGCCTTATATTCTCCATGAAAATGTTGATCTTTAATCCTTTAGCATTCAGATTACTCTGTCAAATGTAATGCTTATTTATTAACATTGCTTTGAATTAATCATGTATTATCTCGTAGCTTTGAGATTTTGTTAAATGATATTGTAGGGTTGGCATGAGAAGCCACATCTGGCCAGTTTAAACATAAAACAGGTAGAATATTTCAGTCTGAAATTGCCAGTTTAAATGCTAAAGTGTTAAGAGGGTCAAAGCAGTAACTGAATTGACTAGCTCATACAATAATAACATAAATTACTATTTGACAACAGTATAAGGTCATGATAGTATGTACTTTTGCCATTCAGGTATTTTGAAATAAAATAGAAAGCTACCCAAATTAGAATTTTCAGATTTTGGATATTATTTAAGGAATATGTATGAATATATGCCTGTATGTATGTGTGTATGTATACATTTATGAGGTATATATATGATAGTGTGATTAGAGTGCATGTGTGTGTATGTGAGTGAAATTTTCTCTCCTACCATTGTTTTCTTTAACTCACTTTCTCATCCCTTCCTCTCTTGTGCTTATTCTTGTCAGTCTTTACTCCTCCTCACCCCCTTGCACAACTATGCCTTTCCTCAAACCCTTTCTTCTGTCGGCCTTCTTTCTATTCTTACACTTCAGCAGGACATAAATGAAATAGATGCATATAATATAAATATGCAACAAAGTTTATAGTATATACATATATATATATAGAAAAAAATTAAGGTACTCAGAAATCTGGATGTTTGTACATTTACAGATTTTTTATTAATGTCACATATTAAATAAAGCGCTTTTCACCTAGTCGTGTAGGATTTTCAAATTGTTTTGAGAAAACTTTGCGGAGGGTCTCTTTATATAGTTTTATTGAGTGTGTAGGGGTGGAGAGAGATATATAGGATAGTAAGAGAGGGTGAGGAAAAGTGAGAGAGAGAGAGTGTGAGTGTGTGTTTTTTTGTGTTGGTGTGTGTGTCTGTGTGTGTGTGTGTGTGTGTGTGTGTGTGTGTGTGTGTGTGTGTGTGTGTGTGTGTGTGTCGATGGGAAAGAGAAAAGAAGAAAATTGGGTTCATAGCTAGTTAGTTCTTTTCAATAAGTTTATTTTTAGCCTTTTAAAGGAATGGCAAAAGCAGGTGTGATCGTTTTGAAGAAGTTGCTTTTCAAAAAGAATCTTTGGTGTCATTGTCTAGTAGGAGAGTGTGGGTGCGTTTTTGTGTGTGCGTGTGTGTGTGCCTGTGTATTTGAAAGGTGTGTCAGTGGGAAGGGGAGGGAAGAAGAAAATTCTGTCTACAGTTTACAGTTGGTCAGTTCCTGCTGTGACAAGTTCATGGTATTCTTTGGTATCATTGTCCAGTGGTAGAGAGAGTGCGTGTGTGTGTGTGTGTGTGTGTGTGTGTGTGCGTGCTTGCATGTGTGTCTGAAAGGGGTGTAAAAGGGAAGGAAGGAATTGTGATTATATCTACACAGCTGGTTAGTTCAAAAAAAGTTAGGAGAGAAATATGAGAACCTAGGTAACTGGGTTCAATTCTTGTTGGTACAAAAATGTCCCACTATCTGGGTTTCTTGCCGTTTTTTGGGGGTTGTGGGAGTTAAGGCCCCAATTGAGAACTGAATTAGTGGTGAAGCTAGGAAGCTGCTGCAATTGATGAAATGGTGGACTTAAGAATATATTCAACTACTGTGGTTGAATGATATAAAAACTTCATTAATGATAGAGAAAAGAAAGAATGTGTGCTGAGATGTGTAAAAAAAAATGTCCACATGGTGTGTGTGTGTGTGTGTGTATACTTACACACCATGAAAACCAGGTTAAGCTCTGACCTTATGAGTCCTAGGGCTCATGACAAACCTAAGTCTGTGCTGCCCCAGGAATACAGCAGTATGCTTGTGGTACATATGAATACATAGATTACCAATTATAAGCAAGAAGTCCAAAACCTAATCCACCTGACCATTAAGCTTGTTTGAGTTGTAAAGGAAATGCCAACCATCAGTTAAGGATGCCGATATTTCAGATATATTACATGCAAACCTAATTATTATATATATATATAAAGAGAGAGAGTGAGAGAGAGTTATGTATGTATGTATGTGTGTGTGTGTGTATATATATATATATATATATATATATATATATATATATATATATATATATATATATATATATATACTAGCAGAGATACCCGGCGTTGCCCGTGTTACATGCAATTGAAGGATGAGACTTTTCTCTTATATTTTGTGTAAGGAACTGGAATACATATGATTCGAATTTCATCAAAATTGCAGATGAGGGTTCTTTCCCTCTTTACACACCCTAAAAAAATTCTAATCATGAGACATGTATTCCATACTATTGATCTTTATGCGCATATTCCAAAATTTCAGTCTTTTGGAACCTGTAAAAAGGATTTTGCTCCTGAAAAATGGAGCTCATGGAGCTGTAAAATGTGGGAATGAAGGCCCCTATTGGGGGTAGGTGTGTTAATGTCAACCAGAGAAGTTGAATTGTTGGGAATGTTTTTAACTTGGGTCTTATAGTATGCCTGTATATATGTGAGAGTATATAGTTTCACTTTAATAGTTTCAGTATGAAATTGAAAGTATTAAAGTGAAAATATTTGAAATTACAATAGCGACATGTTATTGTTTCACTTTTGACATGTAATACTGAAATAGTGGAATAGTTTCAGTGTTAAAATGAAAGTATCTGACATTACAGTAGGGTGATGTTATTATTTCACTTTTGACACATAATAGTGAAATAGTGGAGGAGATATGATATTGCTGTGGGCTCGAACTATGGAAGAAGTTAAAAATTTTGGGGGCCTAAGACACTACATGGACCCTAAGTAAGGCATGTGTAAATTTGGAATGAAATTGGTTGTGTAGTTCTGGAGTTTTAGGGATTCACACAGACATACATTCTCATCTTTATATATATGATATTTATGCGCTAAAATTAAAATTTCAATATTAAAAAATATTTTATTATAGTTTACAAATAACACTACATTTATTTAAGTAGAATTTGGCTAATTTACTACCTTAAATACAGAAAAAAGTGACTAATTAGACAAACTAACAAATTAGCAGAACAATTTTGTACAATAAATTTAAAAGATGAGAACTGTAAAGAGTGATAAATTAGTGTATCTAGTGTTATGGACCCTGTAAAAAGGATTTTGCTCCTGAAAAATGGAGGTCTTGGAGCTGAAAAATGTGGGAGTTAAGGCCCCAATTGAGAACTGAATTAGTGGTGAAGCTTGGAAGCTGCTGCAATTGACGAAATGGTGGACTTAAGAATATATTCAACCACTACTGTGGTTGAATGATATAAAAACTTCATTAATGATAGAGAAAAGAAAGAATGTGTGCTGAGATGTGTAAAAAAAATGTCCACATGGTGTGTGTTTGTGTGTATACTTACACACCATGAAAACCAGGCTAAGCTCTGACCTTATGAGTCCTAGGGCTCATGACAAACCTAAGTCTGTGCTGCCCCAGGAATACAGCAGTATGCTTGTGGTATATATGAATACATAGATTACCAATTATAAGCAGGAAGTCCAAAACCTAATCCACCTGACCATTAAGCTTGTTTGAGTTGTAAAGGAAATGCCAACCATCAGTTAAGGAAGCTGAAATTTCAAATATATTACATGCAAACCTAATAATAGGAAGGTCAAAACAAAAGAATTAACTGAAGAGAAATAACTCAAATGGATTGATGCTATGAATTTGAGGGGGAAAATGTTTGCTTCCCAACCACCTGCTTTCAAGTTCAGTCCCTCTGCATGGTACTTTGGGCAAGTGTCTTCTAATATACCCCCAGGTCAGCTAGGGCTTTGTGAATGGATTTGTAGATGGAAACACTGAAAGAAGCCTTTTGTGTATATGTATGTATGTGCATGTGTGTTTTACTGCCTTGACATTAATAGTTGTTATGTAAGTGGTGCCCTTCATTTCTAGTTTTCTATGGAAAACATGTCTGGCCATGATGAAAAATTAGGAGAGGGTTGGCAACAGGAAGGGCATCTAGCTATAGAAAACCTGCCTCAACAAATTCCATCTGACCTATATTAGCATGGAAAAGTAGATGTTAAAATAATGCTGATGATGATGACAATGAAGTTGCAGGGTGATGTGCTGAATACTGGTTATGAAAAACTTTTGATTTATTGAAAGTTTGAAAGTTTGGAAAAGAAAACAAAAACTTAGCACAATTATTAGCAAATCTCAAAAAAAAAAAAGGGAAAAAATTTTCTAGGATTTGAAGATTAATCTCTTCAAGTTAATTTACATGATTGGTGGAGAGTAATCTTTGTTTCCAGGTGAAGGGGATAACTAAGGGCATGTTTCGGTTTATTAGACCTCATCAACACAGTATAGAGTTTACTTAAGCCTGCTTAATCAGTTGATAAAAATGTTTTACATCCAGAAAAATGAGATAAGAATAATATTTGGCCAGTACAATTTGTACAAATAAAAAAAGATGAGTTAAAGGAAATAACTCAAACAGGCCATTGGCATGAATTTGAGTAAATTAGTTAAAAGGGTTCTATTTCTGCTTGTTTTAACAAAGGTTTTTCTCTATTTAGAAGGGTTAGACAAATATATAATTGAGTCATTGTTTTACAGCTGGATGGCTTTCCTGTCACTAATTCTTACCTGTTTTCAAGTAAGAGATCTTTTATTCAACATATCTTCAAAAGCACAAAACCAGTGAACAATCAATTGACAGAAAAAATAACAACGTAACCACTTGTAGCAAAGTGATTTTCAGAGAAACACAAATGTAAACAAACACACAAGAATACATACACACAGCCCAGAGTTATCAGAGACACTTGCAAAAGGTGCTGCACAGTGGGATCGAACATGAAACCATATGGTTGGGAAGCAAACTTCTTAACCATACAGCTATGCTTGCACCTAATTATTTTGAATAATTAATTAAATATTTAAGACAAAGTTTCTTTGTCAGATAGGCTGTTGAAATAACCAACAAAACCATCACTTGATAAGAGATTATATCACAGTTTGTCATAATCACTATCCTCTACATCTTAGATAAAACAACTTGCAATAAGATTGGTCAATTGTAAACCACAATGTTTCATTATTCTTGTCACTATTAACACTACTCTGGGGCAACAACTAGGTAGAACTACAGTGAAACTGTTTTAGTTGTTACAATTTCCATTATTCTCAGGTGGCAAAAGTATGTAACTGTGTGATGTACTCTGAAGAGACAAACAGGTGGAACTAACAAAATGTTGTGGCTGTTGCTTGTATTGCTATTTACACTGCCCTTGGGTGGGCTGAATACTCTGTGACCACCTCACACTTTTTCTATGCACTTGGAATTCAGAACTACAGTCTCCAATGAGAACTTTTTTAAAGATGACAGTGTGATTTAAGGGAAAACTAGCCGGCAGAATCTTCAGCATGGCAGACAAAACACCTAGCAATATTTCATCCATCTTTATGTTCTGAGTTCAAATTCCACCAGGGTTGAATTTGCTTTTCATCCTTTCAGAGTTGATAAAATAAGCACCAGTTGAACACTGGAGTCGATCTAATTGACTTGCTCCCCTGAAATTGCTGGCCTTCTGCTAAAATTTGGAATCATTATTTAATATAAAAGGTTGACAAAGTTGAAGAATCAGAGTACCATAAAGAAATTATTTTAAACTGAGAGTTCACATCCTGTTTGGGTTAATCGCATTTCATCCTCTTTGGGCTGATTAAAACAACTAGACTAAAACAATTATTTAATGCAGGTGTTCATAATATCATGAGACCTGCCACTTTTATGTCTATAGGCTACTAAACAAATGATCCAATGTTCAAATCCTATCAAAAGAGCTATGCTCTCACCATCACCATTTAATGTCTTTGTTCCATGCTAGATAGGATCCAACAGATCCAAGGAGTGCATCATGTTCCACTGTCTACTTTGACATGATTTCTACAGCTGGATGTCCTTCCTAACACCAACCCTTTACAGCATGTACTGGTTGCTTTTTATGTGCCACCAGCACTAATGAGGTTGCCATGCAGCTTGCAAGACTATGAGCCCCAGGATCTTTGCTGGTCGACCAGCAAAGATTGTAGAATCACAAAATATGCACATGCTGTGGATTAAATGTTTTTAAATGTTCCTAATGCTGTGGTTCATCTGAAGAAAACAGTTTGTTATAATGATATAATGTACCCATTAATCAATTAAAGAATTCGCTGGAAACAGCTGTAATGAACTGACACCTACCCATCATTTGTTATTTATTTATGACTTACCTCTCTCAGAACCTGTTCCTTGTGTGTTCTGAAGTATATTATGGGCTGTATATTTAATACAATGTGTGTTTCTGGATTAGCCCAAAGGCTGATAATATACCCAGTTAGGTTCAATTAATTGTATACATAACCAGAATATCTTTCTGCCTGTACTTTGGTATCAATGATTGTATTCATCTATAGTTGCTGTGTATACATTTTAATTTTGACTCAACCTGGTGCCTTACCATTTAAGTGCCTTATTTACCTGAATCTTTATATATATATATATATATATATATAGTGTAGTATATTGCCATTTAGAGAATTAACATTGCTTATATATATATATATATATATATATATATATATATATATATATATATATAAGGGGGTACTGAAAGATTCCTGGCTTTAAGGGTATTGTGAAAGGCCTGGCTGGAGGCCCAGCCTTCTGAGTTCTTATATATGTGTATATATATATATATATATATATATAGTGTAGTATATTGCCACTTAAGTGTGGCTGACCCCTAGGGGTGGATGTTACTGTTGCTTTTAGCCCCAGGAGGACATCTCCTCCAGCTGGCTTATCGACACACGACTGTGTCCTGTTTGCCAAGGGAGTTATCCCTCTCACCTCGGCCAGCAGCACGAACGTATCCGGATTTCAGGGTTATTTCCCTTCGTCGGAGTTCGACAGCTGATATAATTTATTAATGAGGGTAGAAATTGATATTAATCAATTAAAACCAGTGGTCTAGCATATTAAAAAAATTCGAAGATTAAAATTATATTACATACAAAAATAAGAGGAATGACCAGCAAAAGTGGACTCCTATATGCTAGAAATAGATGCCGAATCATCTAACCACGAAAAAAATATATGTTCTCAGTAAAAACGCAGCGACACAACAGACTGTAAAAGGGCAAGACAAATGAAAAAATACTAAATAAAAAAACGATTAACCTACGTACCATGGTTTCACCTATGTATATATATATATATATATATATATATATATATATATATATATATATATATATATGTGTATGTTTGTGTGTCTGTGTTTGCCCCCCCCCCCCCAACATCGATGGTGGTGTGTTTACGTCCCCGTAACTTAGCAGTTTGGCAAAAGAGACCGATAGAATAAGTACTAGGCTTCTAAAGAATAAGTCCTGGGGTTGATTTGCTCGACTAAAGGCGGTGCTCCAGCATGGCCACAGTCAAATGATTGAAACAAGTAAAAGAGTAAAGGAATAATTAAATATCTGCAGGATCGTTGGACTACGCTGACGATCCTGCAGATATTTACTTATGTAAATTTTAACAGGTGAAACCATGGTACGTAGGTTAATCGGTTTTTTTATTTAGTATTTTTTTATTTGTCTTGCCCTTTTACAGTCTGTTGTGTCGCTGAATTTTTACTGAGAACATAATTTTTTCGTGGTTAGATGATTCAGCATCTATTTCTAGCATATAGGAGTCCACTTTTGCTGGTCATTCCTCTTATTTTTGTATATATATATATATATATATATATATATATCATCACCATTGTCGTTGTCATCATCATCATAATTGTACAACTACTTTCCATGCTTGCATGAGTTGGACAGATCATCACAGTCTGAGTCATCTCTTATTAGGAACCACTGTTCCCATAGACTGATGCATGCAAGCATCATTTGACTTGGTTTCTGTAGCTGGATGCTAACCATCTGTTTTCAATGCTGTTTAGATCAGATAAGAGTTACTGAGACAGTATTCTACAGCCATATGCCCTTCCTCACATCAAACCATTGCTAGTTTTAAAAAGCAACTAAGAGTTGGTTACAGGAGAATATTTTAGTCCACTGGTTTTAAAACACAATATCACTGACAAACTATGTGATAAAAATGCAGCTACGCTATGAAGGAGTTGGTGTTAGGAAGGGCACCTAGCTCCAGAAACCATGATGTGAAATGATGATGATGATGATGATGAGGAGGAGGAGGAGGAGGAGGAGGAGGACAATGGCAATGATAACAATGACAACAATGATGACAATGACAATGAGGTGGTGGCGGTAGGGTGGTGAGGAGTGGAGGAGGAAAAGGGAGATGTGGTTTGAGGTTCGCAGTCACTTCTAAGAGATTGATGAACTACACAGAATTCTCTTATTGGTTCTCTCTCTCTCACTCTCTCACCTAATAAATGATAATATATCCTGGATGGTGGTAAGAAATGCATACCCATACTGTGCGTATTCCAAATTATGCAATCTTTGCCTAGAAGAGACATTGCAATTTAATGTTATTCATTTGCTTATTTAATTATATATGTGTATACATTTTTGTTGTGTAATTATCCACTAACTAGTGCATATATACCTATATTCATGTAAGATAAGAGCATGTCATTGTTTTATTTTCTTTTAGTTAATTATACGCATATACAATTTTCACTGAGCAATCATCCTCTGACTGGTGTATATTTACCTATGTAAGTATTCCTGTAGGTGTACAAGTATCTAATGTATATAAAATTGTGTATGTCTCCACACAATCTATTATCTTTTGATCTTATAGAAATCTTCTGTTAATTATTAATTATGCATGGGTAGTATTGTATAAATATTATGTCTGTATGTATGCATGAACACAAGTATAGGAATCCCTCACTTTATGGAAGTAATGCATTCCTGAAAATCTAGCTATAACATGAAATTCCGCAATGCAAAATTAATTTCCCAATTAATTTTCATATTATCAAGTGAGAATACATTCCTACAGACTTTTTTGAAAACAGAAAAGAAGCACAAGGAAACAACAATGAACAAGCAACACAATCACCTTTACACATGAAAATAACAATTTCTAAACATACATGGTACAATACAAAAACATATCGAGGAATACTTTAGGGAATTATTAAGAAATGTAATATCGTAAGAGTATGTTCTTACCACAAAAAATGCTGACTACTACCAGAGGGGGTGGGTAGAATGAGTGTTACTAGGAGGATGAGGGACAATATTTCCTATCTTGTAGTTCATTATCACCAACATCAACTCGAGGGGTGAAGAAGTTATTTCTTGTTTATGAACCATCATTTCTTTGTACATCTCAGTTTAGGTACTGAATTTATTGTAAATTCCTCTACTAATTTTTATGTTACACTCACAATTAGGATCATTGTCAACAAAAACCTGCCAACCTACCTCTATAAGTGCCAAACCTTTAGCAATAATTTTTGTCACATGTTTTCTCAGCTTGTTCTTTTTCTAACAGCATCAGCTCCCCATTAGATAAACTTTCTTTCTGGGACACTAGCAACTCAATCACATCATTCTCTACGACTTCTTCAAGTTTTACATTCATTGCAATTGTCACAATATTTTTACGAATTTTGTGTAGACTTTTTACTTGAGGAAAATTTGCTTGGACATACACTTTTCCAAACACTATTCAAAGTTGAAGGTTTCACTTCATCCCATGACACAAGCTGTATTATCCACAGCATGCATTATGCTGAATTTCTTCTGGAAATCTCTGACTGTAGGTTTATCCTCCCTGTCAATTGCTTTCATAAGTTTTATGAAAATGTGATAGCTAACTTCAAAGCATATTATAATATGCCTTGAAGTTGACTGGAACAAAGAAGTTGTATTCTTGGGGATATTTTCTACTCTCACATTATCAGAAAGGTCATCTGAGTTCACCGGGTGGCTGAGTGCATTGTCTAAAAGAAGCACTACTTTGTTGAAAACATTGTGTCTGGCACTGTACGTTTGTACAGCAAGACAAAAGATGTTTGTTAGCCACTCTTTGAAAAGGCTCCTAGTCATCCATATCTTCTTATTTGAATTCCAAATCAGAGGTAAATAAAACTTTGTGTAACCCTTGAAAGCTTTTGAATTTTCAGAGTAATGCATGTATAGGGGCTTTAATTTCATATTACCAGTGGCATTTCCTCCCAATAGAAGTGTCAGACAATTTTTGAAAGCTTTAAATCCTAGTAGTGATTTTTATTTTTGAGAAAGAAAAGTTCTTGCAAGCATGCACTTCCAGGAATGTGCAGTTTCATCAACATTGTATAGTTGCTTTGGTGTGTAGTCCCCTTCAGCAATCATTTTTTTCAACTGCCTTGCAGTTTCATCAATTTCTTCATCAGCACTTCAGTTTCACCAATTATTCTTAAACCTTTCAAACCAGCCTTTACTAGTCAAAAAGAGTTTTACATTAGAAGTTTTGCCTTCCTTTTTCTACAAATTGTCAAGTAAACTTTTGCCTGTTTTTTTTTTAATTAACAGCATGTTTATTGGCACATTATGCCAATTCTAATTCTTGATCCATACACTCAAAAGTCGTCCCATTTTAAGCATTATATTAAATCTATGGGAAAATAAGGTCCAGACAATAAATGGAGTAGCTTCTTGAGCACTTGACATAAGTTTATCTTTGTTGTCATGTATTGTTCCTACTATAAACGTTGCCAATATAACTTAGTTTTACTTCTGCATCAAGTCTTTTAAAACATCAAATTTAATATCAAGTGTAATCCTTTTATGGTTCCTTTTTGCACCACTTCTTTCAGGTGTACTTGATAGCTTTTTTGCAGACATCTTAAATTGAAGGCAAATCCAACAGTAGTGGTAATTAATTATCCACAACAAATACACAGTAAAAATATTGACCCAAGAAAGATCTGATTTCTAAGAGTGGACAATTGTCTTATTCCTATAGATGCAATAATGAAAATGAGAAGAAAGATGAATAAATGAGGAAGAAAAAGTACTATATGATTACAATTAGCTGAAGGTTCACCAAATTTAAAGACAGTTTTCCCCCTGCACTTCTGACTGAGGACAAATACACACACACACACACACACACACACACACACACACACACACACACACACTCTCTCTCTCTCTCATGCACACACTCATATACACATAAACATACACTCAAGCACACATATGTGTTGGTGTACATGCTGATATCTGTTGTAGCCAGTTGGATTCAAAAGTTGGTCGGTTGATAGTGGTGATGATATGAGTTGCATCTTTAATAGGGTACCTCAATCCTTCATCAAGTGGTCACTGTAAAAGCTAGGAGAAGACGAAGTGCTAGTGAGAGCCATTCAAGCCATGTACAAGAATCCCATTAGCAAAGTGAGAGTTAACAATGAGTACAGAAGTGAATTTAGTATGCAGGTAGGAGTTCATCAGGATTTGGTAATCAGTCCACTCTAATTCATCATGGTCCTCCAGACCATAACAGAGGGAATTTAAGACCGGTTACCCAGGGAAACTCCTCTATGCTAATGACCTTGTACTTATAACTGAAAGTGTAGAAGAATTAGATTTTAAAATTCCAAGTATTGAAACAAAGCCTGGAATCAAAGGGTCTTAAGGTTAACTTAGCAAAAACTAAAGTTCTAATTGGCAGGAGAACAGATAGAATACTCATCCCTTTCGGCAAATGGTACTGTTGTATATGTAAGCAAGGTGTAGGTGGAAATTCCATACAATGTGTTCAATGCAAACTAAGGACACATAGGTGCAGTGAGATCAAAAGTAGGTTAAAATAGAAATTTAAATTTCTTTGTGGTAGATGTGCAGGAGCAATAAATAATAAGAACACAAGGGAAATAAATGTTCTGAAATGCTCAGGAGGCTCCCTAGAAGTAATAGAGAGTTTCTATTTTCTAGGTAACCTAATTAGCAGTGGTGAAGTATGCTCTGAAAGTACAGTTGCTAGAGAAATTGGAGAAAGTTCAGAGAACTTTTACCTCTGTTGTTTACAAAAGGCCCCTCTTTCAGAATGAAAAGCAGATTGTATGATGCCTGTGAACTTTGGGCTGTGAATGCAGAGGATATGTGAAGAGTTGAAACAAATAAAGCAAGTATGCTCCAACAGATGTGCAGTCTCAGAATGCATGTGTGACAAAGTACAAAGTACTTAGAGAAAAACTGGATAGAAGAAGTATCAGATGTGGTGTGCAGGAGAGAAGATTGCACTGGTATGGTCATGTGATGCAGATGGATGAGGATAACTGTATAAAAAGTGCCAATCACTAAAAGTGAAAGGAACATGTAGAAGAGGTAGACCTAGGTAGATGTGGGAAGACTGACCTCAAGAGGTTGAGCCTCTCACAAGAGATGATGGTGTTATGCTATGCTTGAAAAGACTTCTCAGCAGAATTTTCAACATAATCCACCTTCAATGGCTGCTGTGTGTGACTGTAGCTTTGAACAGTAAAGAACCAATGGTGTGCCCTATCCATCAATTACCTTAGGGAGATAGATAGGGGTATGGTTACATTTCGTTATCAGCATACTCAAATTATTATAGTGGCTGCAGTAGATTATATTCTCATTAATGTATATAAGGAGTCGATTATGGGCAGCTGATGCACCAAAAGCTGCATTGTTAATTGCTTGAGATAGGTAAATATGAGTAATAAAAGTTCATATAGGGAAAAGCAGGGCAGAGGAAAGAAGGAGAAATTGAAAAAGAAAAATAAGCATAGATGAGGTGACAATATTAAGTTATTTGTATGTATACACACATGAATACACTAGTCCTTACACACACACACATACATGCATGCACACACACACACATACACACACACACAAACGATGTAGACATACGCCATACAAAGCATATCAGTATATACATATAACTATAAACATATGTAAATTTACAAGCATATATGATTATATATACAGGCATATATACATATAAATATACATACACACATGTATTCTTAGATATATACACAGCCAAATTATACTGTAGTAACACCGTGTGCATGCGTAGTCTCACGCATGCGTGGAATTAAACAACCAAGCATTCCCGCTTCTATTCTACCTCTTTCTCGGTCGGCCGGCCATGAGCATGGACGTGTCAAGCAGTGTTTCCAACATTCCAACTCTGGAGACAGTCTCTTTACGTGTTTAGCTGTCTCTCTTCATCTTTCGAACTTACGCTCGACAGCTCACTTACATCTACATACCAAACGTCCCAACAACAATGCTCACACACACAGAAGCTGTAACAACAAACAAGAGCTAAAGATATATATATTTACCACCTGAATAAATGTTGTTTAAGTTGATAGTCCGGAGTTCAGCATTCCTTTTATGCCTTAATTTTATATAGGAAAGTCAGGTATACATCTAATGATGGATAACCCACTTTCCTATAATACGAATATGTATCAACATACTCGTTACACATGCATATACTAAAAAATGAAAGCATCAAAATATTATCACATATACTTAAATGGTGAACTAATTTCAACTAAACAGCTGTATGCACCTGATGAAAAAGTACACAGCTACAAAACATTTGTAATGTTATGAAAGATGCATTCAATGTGCTTTTGAAACAGTTGTAGAATGGTTTTAGATAGGGTGTTGTGGTGGGGTACATGACCATACCAGGCAAACTTTCATCTTTTTGCCTGCACAGGAAGTTGTTCCTGTCTGCTAGTGTATTTCTTGACTTGCTACCTGACAAAGCTGTTTGTTTTGTACTGTGTATATGGGATGTGTAATAGCCTTCTGAAGCACTTGTGCTCAAATGTCTGGATTCTTTGCTCCATCTCAGCTGTAAGAGTCCAGCTCTCACACACATACAGAAGGATCAAAGTCACCAGAGGCTTGTAAACTCTGAATCTTGTTGGAAAACTAATGGAATTGCTTTTCCGTATGGTATTCAGCTTTGCCATGGCAGCAGAGGCTAAACTGAGTCTTGTTATTATAGCCAATTGAAATCTGTCATCTTTAGTCAAAGTGGATCTTAAGTATTTGAAGGTGTTCACTTTGTCAAGTCTTTCTCCATTCAGCATAATGCTGGTTGTTACTATTAATCATGATCTTGCTCTTTTCTAGATTGATCTCCATCCTGCATGCTCCTGATATTTTTTCCAGTCTGATGGTGAGTTCCTATAGTTCTGCTTCATTGATTCCTAGCAGATCAATATCATCGACAAAATGCAGGTTGGAAATGGGCTGTCCTCCAATGGAAACAGAGGAGTGGAGGTTTTGAAGTGTCTCTTGCATGATATTCTCAAAGAAGATATTGAAAAGCATTAGAGAGATGAGATATCCTTGTTGAATACACACTGCTGTTCTGAATGATTCTTTAATATTATTCAGGAGAACTGCACTGTTGAGGGCTGGGTTGTTCAGGTAGAGATAATACCTTAGTTTCTGGCAGCAGTATCCTTAAAGATAGACAAGTACACTGGTTTTCACTTGACTCTCACGCCATTCTCAGCCACACACTGGTGACTTCTGCTGACAGGCTAAACTTTGTGAGGCTGAATAATTGGAGAGGAGAAGGGCAACAACTGCAGACTGTGATTCCTAAAATTTGCTAGGACTCACAAGCTGACCCTAGCCAACACACAGTTCCTACACAAGACCTCGTACAGAACAACATGGTATTCACCCAACAACAGCAAGACTCACTACCAAAGTGACTTCATCCTTACACCTCGAGTTCAGCATCAACAAGGCTAGGACTATGACTTTCCCTGGTGTACATACCAACAGTGATCATTATTTGGTCATCATGACAATGAGGATCAAACTAAAAAGGATCCATTAGAAAAGAGTCACATATATTAGGTTTGATGTAGAAAAACTGAAATATCCCAGGGTTGTAGAGGTGTTTGAAGTGGAAGTGGGTAGCAGGTTTATAGTCCTTAACCTTCTGGAAGATAATATAAACTCCCTAATCAACAATATCAAAGAAGTACTTCAGGAAATTGCTCTAGAAGTGTTTGTGAGAAGAAGGAAAAAGAAAGTATGGGTCACTGATGACATCCTGGATCTACGTGATTTAAAACAAGACCTGAGAAAGACTAAACTAACATGTCAGGAGGAAAGTCAGCAATGTTATGCAATGAATAGGAAGGTTAGGAAGAAAATGAGGGAAGCTAAGCAGGAATGAATAGCAGACCAGTGAAAATCATTGAAACTGGGATAAAGAGGGGCAACAACAAGGTTGCTCATGAAACCCTCAAAATCCTAATGAAAGCAAAAAAATACACACCAGCTTTCTATTTACAGAGTTTATTATTGCATTATAAACAATGTTTGTTGTTTTTGAACTGGATTTGTATAGCACCTGCCATCTTATCAGAATTTTCTCTCTAATCTCAATATGGGACAAAGTGTATTTGATGCACTGATTAATAGATTTTATTGCTCAATTGTCAAGTCATCTGTATTCTCTACACAAGCTGTGCTTATACTAGAGACTAACTGACTGCATTTTACCATAATCACTTGACTGATCCTGCTACATTATGTGTGTGTGTGTGTGTGTGTGTGTGTGTGTGTGTGTGTGTGTGTGTGTGTGTGTGTGTGTGTGTGAGTGTGTGCCTTGTGAGGGTGCATGGCCTAGTGGTTAGAATGCTGTACTCATGATCGCAAGATTGTGGTTTCAGCTATTGCTCTGCAATCACACTACTCTGCAATCACATTCCTCTACGGACACTTTGACATCTTATTGTGTGATACACCATGCACCTATTCAGACAACTTTGAGGGAGGGAGGGAGCTAATATACAGCACATACATTTGATCCCTATAAACAAATCATTTGTGCAGGTCATTCAGCAAAAGCTGAACACTCATACATTGTCTTTGATGGGAGAGTCCATCATACATACACCTATGTATATATGCTCTTATATATAATATAATATAAGGATAAAATCTTTTTAAGAATTTATCAAGTAGTCAGCATGAAAAAAACGTCATAAGGAAAAAAACCATCATTTTTTCCCTAAATATATATAATATAATCTATATAAGGGCATTATTATAAAATAAAGCCTCACGGTTAGAGGGACTTAATAAATCAAAACTACCAAAATAAGCACATGTTTACCGATCGCGAGGAATGCAACCTTCAAAGCTAACCTCCTAAAAACTATTAACTTAACGGCAAACCACTGGTTTCATAATTAATACAGCAAAACTATGCAGTAAGCTGCATCTTTTATTCATCAGTGCACGTATGGTCAAGACACATAAAGAATAAACAATAAACAATAAACGATTTTTGTTTATTCTTTATGTGTCTTGACCATACGTGCACTGATGAATAAAAGATGCAGCTTACTGCATAGTTTTGCTGTATTAATTATGAAACCAGTGGTTTGCCGTTAAGTTAAAAGTTTTTAGGGGGTTAGCTTTGAAGGTTGCATTCCCCGCGATCGATAAACATGTGCTTATTTTGGTAGTTTTGACTTATTAAGTCCCTCTAAGCGTGAGGCTTTATTTTATAATAATGCCCTTATATAGATTATGCTCTTATATACATATACATATACATGTGTTGTGTGTGTGTGTAAGCAGAAAAGACAGACAAACGAAGGTGTAAGGAGTGTATTTATATGGAAGTTGTGAAATGCAAATAAATGAATGATGTAATCAAGATAAGACATGATTACATCATTCATTTATTTGTATATATAAATTCTGTCCTTACACCTACTTTTGTTTATCTGATTTTGCTGCTTCCATATCTGCTCTGCATAAAGTAGTTGGAGTTTAAGTTTGGGATTTATTTGAACACTATTCGGTAACTATCTTTACCATGCTTGCTATAGCATTCTTCAACACACTTTCTCTTTCTCTCTCTCTCTCTCTCTACACACACACGCACACATGAAGGTTTGCAGGCTGACCTAGATACTCTCATTAAATGTCACCAAATGAAGTTTAGTTTTCAACATATTCCCCCCTTGCAGTCCACATGCTTTTTCCAGCAGTGTTGCAGTGCTGAGATCCCATTGGTGAAGAAGCTTTCATCCTGTTGGTTAAAAAAGTCATCAACAGTAGATAGGATGTCCTCATCACTGTGATATTAGTTCCCAACCAAGTGTCCTTTCATGTTGGGTAACAGATGATAGTCAGATAGGGACAAATCAGGAGAATAGGGAGGTTGATCAACCAGTTCAAAGCTACAGTCATACACAGCAGCCATTGATATGAAGGACTTGTATGCTCAAGCATTGTCCTGATGAAACAAGATCCCTTTCACCAGTTTACCTGGCTGTTTGCTCTTGATAGCCTTTCATAATTGCTCGGCAAGTTAGCACAGTACTCTCCATTGATAGTGAGGTCCTTTTGAAGATAGTCAGTAAACACAATTTCTTTTTGCATCCCAAAAAACTGACGCTGTCACCTTCTGCAGATAAGATAACTTTGGCTTTCTTTGGAGTAGGTGAGAAGAGGTGTTTCCACTACAAGGATTGTCTCTTGGTCTCTGGCTCAAAATGATGAAGCCAACACTCATTCTGGCTTAGAAAACATTCAAGGAAACCAGCTTGATCTGCCTGAAACACTGTCAGACTTTTCCATGATGTGATCAGCCTGGTGTGCTTTTGATCAGGTGTCAGAAGACATGGCACCTACTGAGCAAAAACATCTATTGTACCAACTTCATTGTGGAGAATATTCTCAACTTTCTCATGGGATATGATAATAGCATTGGCTATTTGATTTATAGTCAATCACCCGTCAACAATTACTATGTGGTAAACATGATCAATATTTCCTTCAGTGATGACAGTTGCAGAATATCCAGAGCTTTGGTGATCTTCAAACCTCTCCCTTCCCCTTCTAAATTTAGTTACCAACTTTTGCATTGTTGATAAAGCTGGAGCTTCATTCCCTAATGTAGCAAGCATGTCAGCATGAATGTCCTTGGGGACCAAACCCTCTTTTTGCAAGCACTTGATAATATCATGATGCCAAATTTTGTCCATTTTCATAAGAAATCACTACTAGTTACTTTTGAAGTCTTCTTTGATCAGTCAGATGTCAGTTTACCAGAAAAGAAACAGTGCAGTTATTAATAAGAAGGGCTGAAATGAATGCATACAAGATTTCACAGCGCTAACTTCTCACCTTCATAGTCAACCTATGAACTTTTCCTCCCACCCTTGTATGTGCATGTATGCATATATATATATATATGCTTACATGCACATAATTTTTCCCAGTAGCTTAATAAAAAGCACTGGTACCAGCAAAATTGAGCAGTATCAAGGGTAATTGGCATAAAACTGCTATATTTTGCATCATTGACTGACAAGGAAAACTCAGCTGACAAGAAAACTCAGATTCCATGTATTGTGTCTTTGCTTAATTTCCTGTCTGTTAAGCTTCTGTCTGGTTTTCTGTTTGCTCTGCTTTCATCTAATTTCTTCTCTTTGTAGTATTCTTTCTGTTCAACCCCTGTTCCTCGATACTCAGTCCCTCTGATTTCATTTTCCCTCTCTCATATTCCTTAATCCCTTTTCCCTTCTATTCTTCAATCCCTTTGCTTTCCTTCTTCACTAACCTCCTTTGTAACTTTTTCCCTCTCTCCTCTCCTTCACATTCTTTAGTCCCTCTGATTTCTTTCCCCTCTCCCCTATTCCTTAGTCCCTCTGCCATCTTCAACTCCTTCCCTTTCTTACCATGTGATCGCTGTCCAGTTAAGACATTGTCATCCTTTTTCGACCAGCCACCTTTCAGGCTGGTTGCATTTGTCTCTCCTCCCATCCAGTCTGTTAAGATTTTCCACTTTTTCATTTTTCCTTTCTGCAAGCTTACTACACTTGTCTGATAGTCAAAATACCCATCTTGCTATTTATGTTGTAATTGTTCAATTAGTTTCCTTTTGCTGTATAGCCGAAAGGTGTTTGTCCATCATATATGTATAATTCTTTTTCTGTTGCACTTGTATTATTATTTCATAATGTTACATTCATCTGATAGTTGAAAGATCTTTTCTGTTATTTACTTATTCATATATGTATAATTCTGCTGTATATGTATAATTCTAGCATTCTCGTTTTTGTTCTTGTATACATTCGTTTGCCTTTCCCAGAGGCTTAATGCTTTTGGCTTAAGTGCTTGGCACCTGCTGGATTTAAGTAGTATTGGAGATAAGGGGGTGAAACTACAAGGACTTTCTGGACTCCAACTGATGGAGAAATCAGCCGTGAATGATCCTTGTATCTTGTTTTTGTCCTGTTTGTCGTTTGTTGTGCTATTGTTTATTTTTCTGCATGTTGTGTTTTGTTGGTTTCTTTCTATTTGTTGTGTTCTTTCTGTTCTATCTTTCATTTATATATATATATATATATATATATCATCATCATCATCATCATCGTTTAACGTCCGCCTTCCATGCTAGCATGGGTTGGACGATTTGACTGAGGACTGGTGAAACTGGATGGCAACACCAGGCTCCACTCTAATTTGGCAGAGTTTCTACAGCTGGATGCCCTTCCTAACGCCAACCACTCAGAGAGTGTAGTGGGTGCTTTTATGTGTCACCCGCACGAAAACGGCCACGCTCAAAATGGTGTCTTTTATGTGCCACCCGCACAAGAGCCAGTCCAGGGGCACCGGCAACGATCTCGCTCGAAAAACCTGATGTGTCACTCGCACAAGAGCCAGTCCAGGGGCACTGGCAACGATCGCGCTCGAAAGATTTCATGTGTCACCCGCACATGAGCCAGTCCGGGGGCACTGGCAAACGATCCCGCTGGAAAAAGCCTCACGTGTCACTCGCACAAGAGCCAGTCCAGGGGCACCGGCAACGACCTCGCTCGAAAAACCTCATGTGTCGCCCGCACATGAGCCAGTCCAGGGGGCACTGGCAACGATCCCGCTCGAAACATTTCATGTGTCACCCGCACATGAGCCAGTCTATGGGCACTGGCAACGATCCCGCTCGAAACATTTCATGTGTCACCCGCACATGAGCCAGTCCAGGGGCACTGGCAACGGTCTCGTTCGAAAGATATCACGTGTCGCCCGCACATGAGCCAGTCCAGGGGCACTGGCAACGATCCCGCTCGAAAGATTTCATGTGTCGCCCGCACATGAGCCAGTCCAGGGGCACTGGCAACGATCCTGCTCGAAACATTTCAAGTGTCACCCGCACAAGGGCCAGTCCAGGGGCACTGGCAAAGATGTCGCTCGAAAGATATCATGTGTCGCCTGCACATGAGCCAGTCCAGGGGCACTGGCAACGATCCCGCTCGAACGATTTCATGTGTCACCCGCACATGAGCCAGTCCAGGGGCACTGGCAACAGTCTCGCTCGAAAGATATCACGTGTCGCCCGCACATGAGCCAGTCCAGGGGCACTGGCAACGATCCCGCTCGAAAGATTCATGTGTCGCCCGCACATGAGCCAGTCCAGGGGCACTGGCAACAGTCTCGCTCGAAAGATATCACGTGTCGCCCGCACATGAGCCAGTCCAGGGGCACTGGCAACGATCCCGCTCGAAAGATTTCATGTGTCACCCGCACAAGAGCCAGTCCAGGGGCACTAGCAGCGGTCTCGCTCGAAAGATATCACGTGTCGCCCGCACATGAGCCAGTCCAGGGGCACTGGCAACGATCCCGCTCGAAAGATATCATGTGTCGCCTGCACATGAGCCAGTCCAGGGGCACTGGCAACGATCCCGCTCGAACGATTTCATGTGTCACCCGCACATGAGCCAGTCTAGGGGCACCGGCAGCGATCTCGCTCGAAAAAACCTCATGTGTCGCCCGCACATGAGCCAGTCCGGGGGCACTGGCAAACGATCCCGCTCGAAACATTTCATGTGTCACCCGCACAAGAGCCAGTCCAGGGGCACTGGCAACGAACTCGCTCGAAAGATTTCATGTGTCAGCCGCACATGAGCCAGTCCAGGGGCACTGGCAACGATCGCGCTCGAAAGATTTCATGTGTCACCCGCACATGAGCCAGTCCGGGGGCACTGGCAAACGATCCAGCTCGAAAAAGCCTCATGTGTCACTCGCACAAGAGCCAGTCCAGGGGCACCGGCAACGACCTCGCTCGAAAAACCTCATGTGTCGCCCGCACATGAGCCAGTCCAGGGGGCACTGGCAACGATCCCGCTCGAAACATTTCATGTGTCACCCGCACATGAGCCAGTCTATGGGCACTGGCAACGATCCCGCTCGAAACATTTCATGTGTCACCCGCACATGAGCCAGTCCAGGGGCACTGGCAACGGTCTCGCTCGAAAGATATCACGTGTCGCCCGCACATGAGCCAGTCCAGGGGCACTGGCAACGATCCCGCTCGAAAGATTTCATGTGTCGCCCGCACATGAGCCAGTCCAGGGGCACTGGCAACGATCCTGCTCGAAACATTTCAAGTGTCACCCGCACAAGGGCCAGTCCAGGGGCACTGGCAAAGATGTCGCTCGAAAGATATCATGTGTCGCCTGCACATGAGCCAGTCCAGGGGCACTGGCAACGATCCCGCTCGAACGATTTCATGTGTCACCCGCACATGAGCCAGTCTAGGGGCACCGGCAGCGATCTCGCTCGAAAAAACCTCATGTGTCGCCCGCACATGAGCCAGTCCGGGGGCACTGGCAAACGATCCCGCTCGAACGATTTCATGTGTCACCCGCACATGAGCCAGTCCGGGGGCACTGGCAAACGATCCCGCTCGAAACATTTCATGTGTCACCCGCACAAGAGCCAGTCCAGGGGCACTGGCAACGAACTCGCTCGAAAGATATCATGTGTCGCCCGCACATGAGCCAGTCCAGGGGCACTGGCAACGATCCCGCTCGAAAGATTTCATGTGTCAGCCGCACATGAGCCAGTCTAGCGGCACCGGCAGCGATCTCGCTCGAAAAAACCTCATGTGTCACCCGCACAAGAGCCAGTCCAGGGGCACTGGCAACGAACTCGCACGAAAGATATCATGTGTCGACCGCACATGAGCCAGTCCAGGGGCACTGGCAACGATCCCGCTCGAAAGATTCATGTGTCGCCCGCACATGAGCCAGTCCAGGGGCACTGGCAACAGTCTCGCTCGAAAGATATCACGTGTCGCCCGCACATGAGCCAGTCCAGGGGCACTGGCAACGATCCCGCTCGAAAGATTTCATGTGTCACCCGCACAAGAGCCAGTCCAGGGGCACTAGCAACGGTCTCGCTCGAAAGATATCACGTGTCGCCCGCACATGAGCCAGTCCAGGGGCACTGGCAACGATCCCGCTCGAAAGATATCATGTGTCGCCTGCACATGAGCCAGTCCAGGGGCACTGGCAACGATCCCGCTCGAACGATTTCATGTGTCACCCGCACATGAGCCAGTCTAGGGGCACCGGCAGCGATCTCGCTCGAAAAAACCTCATGTGTCGCCCGCACATGAGCCAGTCCGGGGGCACTGGCAAACGATCCCGCTCGAAACATTTCATGTGTCACCCGCACAAGAGCCAGTCCAGGGGCACTGGCAACGAACTTGCTCGAAAGATTTCATGTGTCAGCCGCACATGAGCCAGTCCAGGGGCACTGGCAACGATCGCGCTCGAAAGATTTCATGTGTCACCCGCACATGAGCCAGTCCGGGGGCACTGGCAAACGATCCCGCTCGAAAAAGCCTCATGTGTCACTCGCACAAGAGCCAGTCCAGGGGCACCGGCAACGACCTCGCTCGAAAAACCTCATGTGTCGCCCGCACATGAGCCAGTCCAGGGGGCACTGGCAACGATCCCGCTCGAAACATTTCACGTGTCACCCGCACATGAGCCAGTCTATGGGCACTGGCAACGATCCCGCTCGAAACATTTCATGTGTCACCCGCACATGAGCCAGTCCAGGGGCACTGGCAACGGTCTCGCTCGAAAGATATCACGTGTCGCCCGCACATGAGCCAGTCCAGGGGCACTGGCAACGATCCCGCTCGAAAGATTTCATGTGTCGCCCGCACATGAGCCAGTCCAGGGGCACTGGCAACGATCCCGCTCGAAAGATATCATGTGTCGCCTGCACATGAGCCAGTCCAGGGGCACTGGCAACGATCCCGCTCGAACGATTTCATGTGTCACCCGCACATGAGCCAGTCTAGGGGCACCGGCAGCGATCTCGCTCGAAAAAACCTCATGTGTCGCCCGCACATGAGCCAGTCCGGGGGCACTGGCAAACGATCCCGCTCGAAACATTTCATGTGTCACCCGCACAAGAGCCAGTCCAGGGGCACTGGCAACGAACTCGCTCGAAAGATTTCATGTGTCAGCCGCACATGAGCCAGTCCAGGGGCACTGGCAACGATCGCGCTCGAAAGATTTCATGTGTCACCCGCACATGAGCCAGTCCGGGGGCACTGGCAAACGATCCCGCTCGAAAAAGCCTCATGTGTCACTCGCACAAGAGCCAGTCCAGGGGCACCGGCAACGACCTCGCTCGAAAAACCTCATGTGTCGCCCGCACATGAGCCAGTCCAGGGGGCACTGGCAACGATCCCGCTCGAAACATTTCATGTGTCACCCGCACATGAGCCAGTCTATGGGCACTGGCAACGATCCCGCTCGAAACATTTCATGTGTCACCCGCACATGAGCCAGTCCAGGGGCACTGGCAACGGTCTCGCTCGAAAGATATCACGTGTCGCCCGCACATGAGCCAGTCCAGGGGCACTGGCAACGATCCCGCTCGAAAGATTTCATGTGTCGCCCGCACATGAGCCAGTCCAGGGGCACTGGCAACGATCCTGCTCGAAACATTTCAAGTGTCACCCGCACAAGGGCCAGTCCAGGGGCACTGGCAAAGATGTCGCTCGAAAGATATCATGTGTCGCCTGCACATGAGCCAGTCCAGGGGCACTGGCAACGATCCCGCTCGAACGATTTCATGTGTCACCCGCACATGAGCCAGTCTAGGGGCACCGGCAGCGATCTCGCTCGAAAAAACCTCATGTGTCGCCCGCACATGAGCCAGTCCGGGGGCACTGGCAAACGATCCCGCTCGAACGATTTCATGTGTCACCCGCACATGAGCCAGTCCGGGGGCACTGGCAAACGATCCCGCTCGAAACATTTCATGTGTCACCCGCACAAGAGCCAGTCCAGGGGCACTGGCAACGAACTCGCTCGAAAGATATCATGTGTCGCCCGCACATGAGCCAGTCCAGGGGCACTGGCAACGATCCCGCTCGAAAGATTTCATGTGTCAGCCGCACATGAGCCAGTCTAGCGGCACCGGCAGCGATCTCGCTCGAAAAAACCTCATGTGTCACCCGCACAAGAGCCAGTCCAGGGGCACTGGCAACGAACTCGCACGAAAGATATCATGTGTCGACCGCACATGAGCCAGTCCAGGGGCACTGGCAACGATCCCGCTCGAAAGATTCATGTGTCGCCCGCACATGAGCCAGTCCAGGGGCACTGGCAACAGTCTCGCTCGAAAGATATCACGTGTCGCCCGCACATGAGCCAGTCCAGGGGCACTGGCAACGATCCCGCTCGAAAGATTTCATGTGTCACCCGCACAAGAGCCAGTCCAGGGGCACTAGCAACGGTCTCGCTCGAAAGATATCACGTGTCGCCCGCACATGAGCCAGTCCAGGGGCACTGGCAACGATCCCGCTCGAAAGATATCATGTGTCGCCTGCACATGAGCCAGTCCAGGGGCACTGGCAACGATCCCGCTCGAACGATTTCATGTGTCACCCGCACATGAGCCAGTCTAGGGGCACCGGCAGCGATCTCGCTCGAAAAAACCTCATGTGTCGCCCGCACATGAGCCAGTCCGGGGGCACTGGCAAACGATCCCGCTCGAAACATTTCATGTGTCACCCGCACAAGAGCCAGTCCAGGGGCACTGGCAACGAACTTGCTCGAAAGATTTCATGTGTCAGCCGCACATGAGCAAGTCCAGGGGCACTGGCAACGATCGCGCTCGAAAGATTTCATGTGTCACCCGCACATGAGCCAGTCCGGGGGCACTGGCAAACGATCCCGCTCGAAAAAGCCTCATGTGTCACTCGCACAAGAGCCAGTCCAGGGGCACCGGCAACGACCTCGCTCGAAAAACCTCATGTGTCGCCCGCACATGAGCCAGTCCAGGGGGCACTGGCAACGATCCCGCTCGAAACATTTCATGTGTCACCCGCACATGAGCCAGTCTATGGGCACTGGCAACGATCCCGCTCGAAACATTTCATGTGTCACCCGCACATGAGCCAGTCCAGGGGCACTGGCAACGGTCTCGCTCGAAAGATATCACGTGTCGCCCGCACATGAGCCAGTCCAGGGGCACTGGCAACGATCCCGCTCGAAAGATTTCATGTGTCGCCCGCACATGAGCCAGTCCAGGGGCACTGGCAACGATCCTGCTCGAAACATTTCAAGTGTCACCCGCACAAGGGCCAGTCCAGGGGCACTGGCAAAGATGTCGCTCGAAAGATATCATGTGTCGCCTGCACATGAGCCAGTCCAGGGGCACTGGCAACGATCCCGCTCGAAAGATTTCATGTGTCGCCCGCACATGAGCCAGTCCAGGGGCACTGGCAACGATCCTGCTCGAAACATTTCAAGTGTCACCCGCACAAGGGCCAGTCCAGGGGCACTGGCAAAGATGTCGCTCGAAAGATATCATGTGTCGCCTGCACATGAGCCAGTCCAGGGGCACTGGCAACGATCCCGCTCGAACGATTTCATGTGTCACCCGCACATGAGCCAGTCTAGGGGCACCGGCAGCGATCTCGCTCGAAAAAACCTCATGTGTCGCCCGCACATGAGCCAGTCCGGGGGCACTGGCAAACGATCCCGCTCGAACGATTTCATGTGTCACCCGCACATGAGCCAGTCCGGGGGCACTGGCAAACGATCCCGCTCGAAACATTTCATGTGTCACCCGCACAAGAGCCAGTCCAGGGGCACTGGCAACGAACTCGCTCGAAAGATATCATGTGTCGCCCGCACATGAGCCAGTCCAGGGGCACTGGCAACGATCCCGCTCGAAAGATTTCATGTGTCAGCCGCACATGAGCCAGTCTAGCGGCACCGGCAGCGATCTCGCTCGAAAAAACCTCATGTGTCACCCGCACAAGAGCCAGTCCAGGGGCACTGGCAACGAACTCGCACGAAAGATATCATGTGTCGACCGCACATGAGCCAGTCCAGGGGCACTGGCAACGATCCCGCTCGAAAGATTCATGTGTCGCCCGCACATGAGCCAGTCCAGGGGCACTGGCAACAGTCTCGCTCGAAAGATATCACGTGTCGCCCGCACATGAGCCAGTCCAGGGGCACTGGCAACGATCCCGCTCGAAAGATTTCATGTGTCACCCGCACAAGAGCCAGTCCAGGGGCACTAGCAACGGTCTCGCTCGAAAGATATCACGTGTCGCCCGCACATGAGCCAGTCCAGGGGCACTGGCAACGATCCCGCTCGAAAGATATCATGTGTCGCCTGCACATGAGCCAGTCCAGGGGCACTGGCAACGATCCCGCTCGAACGATTTCATGTGTCACCCGCACATGAGCCAGTCTAGGGGCACCGGCAGCGATCTCGCTCGAAAAAACCTCATGTGTCGCCCGCACATGAGCCAGTCCGGGGGCACTGGCAAACGATCCCGCTCGAAACATTTCATGTGTCACCCGCACAAGAGCCAGTCCAGGGGCACTGGCAACGAACTTGCTCGAAAGATTTCATGTGTCAGCCGCACATGAGCAAGTCCAGGGGCACTGGCAACGATCGCGCTCGAAAGATTTCATGTGTCACCCGCACATGAGCCAGTCCGGGGGCACTGGCAAACGATCCCGCTCGAAAAAGCCTCATGTGTCACTCGCACAAGAGCCAGTCCAGGGGCACCGGCAACGACCTCGCTCGAAAAACCTCATGTGTCGCCCGCACATGAGCCAGTCCAGGGGGCACTGGCAACGATCCCGCTCGAAACATTTCATGTGTCACCCGCACATGAGCCAGTCTATGGGCACTGGCAACGATCCCGCTCGAAACATTTCATGTGTCACCCGCACATGAGCCAGTCCAGGGGCACTGGCAACGGTCTCGCTCGAAAGATATCACGTGTCGCCCGCACATGAGCCAGTCCAGGGGCACTGGCAACGATCCCGCTCGAAAGATTTCATGTGTCGCCCGCACATGAGCCAGTCCAGGGGCACTGGCAACGATCCTGCTCGAAACATTTCAAGTGTCACCAGCACAAGGGCCAGTCCAGGGGCACTGGCAAAGATGTCGCTCGAAAGATATCATGTGTCGCCTGCACATGAGCCAGTCCAGGGGCACTGGCAACGATCCCGCTCGAACGATTTCATGTGTCACCCGCACATGAGCCAGTCTAGGGGCACCGGCAGCGATCTCGCTCGAAAAAACCTCATGTGTCGCCCGCACATGAGCCAGTCCGGGGGCACTGGCAAACGATCCCGCTCGAAACATTTCATGTGTCACCCGCACAAGAGCCAGTCCAGGGGCACTGGCAACGAACTTGCTTGAAAGATATCATGTGTCGCCCGCACATGAGCCAGTCCAGGGGCACTGGCAACGATCCCGCTCGAAAGATTTCATGTGTCAACCGCACATGAGCCAGTCTAGGGGCACCGGCAGCGATCTCACTCGAAAAAACCTCATGTGTCACCCGCACAAGAGCCAGTCCAGGGGCACTGGCAACGATCTCGCACGAAAGATATCATGTGTCGCCCGCACATGAGCCAGTCCAGTGGCACTGGCAACGATCCCGCTCGAAAGATTCATGTGTCGCCCGCACATGAGCCAGTCCAGGGGCACTGGCAACAGTCTCGCTCGAAAGATATCACGTGTCGCCCGCACATGAGCCAGTCCAGGGGCACTGGCAACGATCCCGCTCGAAAGATTTCATGTGTCGCCCGCACATGAGCCAGTCCGGGGGCACTGGCAAACGATCCCGCTCGAAACATTTCATGTGTCACCCGCACAAGAGCCAGTCCAGGGGCACTGGCAACGAACTCGCTCGAAAGATATCATGTGTCGCCCGCACATGAGCCAGTCCAGGGGCACTGGCAACGATCCCGCTCGAAAGATTTCATGTGTCAGCCGCACATGAGCCAGTCTAGGGGCACCGGCAGCGATCTCGCTCGAAAAAACCTCATGTGTCACCCGCACAAGTGCCAGTCCAGGGGCACTGGCAACGAACTCGCACGAAAGATATCATGTGTCGCCCGCACATGAGCCAGTCCAGGGGCACTGGCAACGATCCCGCTCGAAAGATTCATGTGTCGCCCGCACATGAGCCAGTCCAGGGGCACTGGCAACAGTCTCGCTCGAAAGATATCACGTGTCGCCCGCACATGAGCCAGTCCAGGGGCACTGGCAACGATCCCGCTCGAAAGATTTCATGTGTCACCCGCACAAGAGCCAGTCCAGGGGCACTAGCAACGGTGTCGCCCGCACATGAGCCAGTCCAGGGGCACTGGCAACGATCCCGCTCGAAAGATTTCATGTGTCGCCCGCACATGAGCTAGTCCAGGGGCACTGGCAACGATCTCGCTCGAACGATTTCATGTGTCACCCGCACATGAGCCAGTCTAGGGGCACCGGCAGCGATCTCGCTCGAAAAAACCTCATGTGTCGCCCGCACATGAGCCAGTCCAGGGGCACTGGCAACGATCCCGCTCGAAAGATTTCATGTGTCGCCCGCACATGAGCCAGTCCAGGGGCACCGGCAGCGATCTCGCTCGAAAAAAACCTCATGTGTCACCCGCACAAGAGCCAGTCCAGGGGCACTGGCAAGGATCTCGCACGAAAGATATCATGTGTCGCCCGCACATGAGCCAGTCCAGGGGCACTGGCAACGATCCCGCTCGAAAGATTTCATGTGTCAACGCAAGCCGGCCCAGGGGCACCGGCAACGATCTCGCTCGAAAGATTTCATGTGTCGCCCGCATATGAGCCAGTCCCGGGGCACTGGCAACGATCCCGCTCGAAACATTTCACGTGTCGCCTGCACATGAGCCAGTCCAGGGGCACTGGCAACGATCCCGCTCGAAACTTTTCATGTGTCACCCGCACAAGGGCTAGTCCAGGGGCACTGGCAACGATGTCGCTCGAAAGATATCATGTGTCGCCTGCACATGAGCCAGTCCAGGGCAACTGGCAACGATCCCGCTCGAAAGATTTCATGTGTCGCCCGCACATGAACCAGTCCGGGGGTACTGGCAAACGATCCCGCTCGAAAGATTTCATGTGTCACCCGCACAGGAGCCAGTCCAGGGGCACTGGCTACGAACTCGCTCGAAAGATATCATGTGTCGCCCGCACATGAGCCAGTCTAGGGGCACCGGCAGCGATCTCGCTCGAAAGATTTCATGGGTCGCCCGCACATGAGCCAGTCCGGGGGCACTGGCAAACGATCCCGCTCGAAAGATATCATGTGTCGCCCGCACATGAGCCAGTCCAGGGGCACTGGCAACGATCCCGCTCGAAAGATTTCATGTGTCGCCCGCACATGAGCCAGTCCGGGGGCACTGGCAACGATCCCGCTCGAAACATTTCATGTGTCACCCGCACAAGGGCCAGTCCAGGGGCACTGGCAACGATGTCGCTCGAAAGATATCATGTGTCGCCCGCACATGAGCCAGTCCAGGGGCACTGGCAACGATCCCGCTCGAACGATTTTATGTGTCACCCGCACATGAGCCAGTCTAGGGGCACCGGCAGCGATCTCGCTCGAAAAAACCTCATGTGTCGCCCGCACATGAGCCAGTCCGGGGGCACTGGCAAACGATCCCGCTCGAAACATTTCATGTGTCACCCGCACAAGAGCCAGTCCAGGGGCACTGGCAACGAACTCGCTCGAAAGATATCATGTATCGCCCGCACATGAGCCAGTCCAGGGGCACTGGCAACGATCCCGCTCGAAAGATTTCATGTGTCGCCCGCACATGAGCCAGTCCGGGGGCACTGGCAAACGATCCCACTCGAAAGATTTCATGTGTCGCCCGCACATGAGCCAGTCCGGGGGCACTGGCAAACGATCCCGCTCGAAACATTTCACGTGTCACCCGCACAAGAGCCAGTCCAAGGGTACTGGCAACGAACTCGCTCGAAAGATATCATGTGTCGCCCGCACATGATCCAGTCCAGGGGCACTGGCAACGATCCCGCTCGAACGATTTCATGTGTCACCCGCACATGAGCCAGTCTAGGGGCACCGGCAGCGATCTCGCTCGAAAAAATCTCATGTGTCGCCCGCACATGAGCCAGTCTAGGGGCACTGGCAACGATCCCGCTCGAAAGATTTCATGTGTCGCCCGCACATGAGCCAGTCCGGCGGCACTGGCAAACGATCCCGCTCGAAACATTTCATGTGTCACCCGCACAAGAGCCAGTCTAGGGGCACTGGCAACGATCTCGCACGAAAGATATCATGTGTCGCCCGCACATGAGCCAGTTCAGAGGCACTGGCAACGATCCAGCTCGAAAGATTTCATGTGTCGCCCGCACATGAGCCAGTCCAGGGGCACTGGCAACGACCCTGCTCGAAAAAATTTCATGTGTCACCCGCACAAGAGCCAGTCCAGGGGTACTGGCAACGATCCCGCTCGAAAGATTTCATGTGTCGCCCGCATATGAGCCAGTCCGGGGGCGCTGGCAACAATCTATTTCTATTTCACTTGCCTCAACATGTTTTCCCAGTGGGGTTTAGTATCCAATTTTAATTTAACTCGATTTCGATTTCACTTGCCTCAACAGGTCTTCACAAGTGGAATTTAGTGTCCAATGAATGAAGGAAGGTAGGCATAAGTGGGTTGGCTGGGCCTTAGATTTAGGTCTCACTTGGCTTGCCGGGTCTTCTCGCGCACAGTATATTTCCAAAGGTCTCGGTCAGAAGTCATCGCCTCGGTGAGACCCAATGTTCGAAGGTCGTGCCTTACCACCTCAGCCCAGGTCTTCCTGGGCCTACCTCTTCCACAGGTTCCCTCAACTGTTAAGGTGTGGCACTTTTTCACACAGCTATCCTCATCCATTCTCGCTACATGACCATACCAGCGCAGTCGTCTCTCTTGCACACTACAACTGATGCTTCGTAAGTTCAACTTTTCTCTCAAGGTACTGATACTCTGTCTAGTATGCACACTGACATTACACATCCATCGGAGAATACTGGCTTCATTCCTTGCGAGCCTACGCATGTCCTCAGCAGTCACGGCCCATGTTTCACTGCCATGAAGCATGGCTGTTCGTACACATGCGTCATACAATCTGCCTTTTACTCTGAGAGAGAGACCCTTTGTCACCAGCAGAGGTAAGAGCTCTCTGAACTTTGCCCAGGCTATTCTAATTCTAGCAGCTACGCTTTCAGCGCACCCACCTCCACTGCTAATTTGGTCACCAAGATAGCGGAAGCTATCAACCACTTCAGAGAGTGAGAGAGTAAGGGTGAGAGAGTAAGAGAGTAAGAATGTCGAGAGTAAGAGTGAGAGAGAGGAAAAGAGAGAAGAGAGTGAGAGAGTAAAGGTGAGAGAGTAAAGGTGAGAGAGTAAGAGAGTAAGAGTGTAGAGAGTAAAAGTGAGAGAGGGGGAGTACGAGAGAAGAGAGTGAGAGAGAGTAAGAGAGAGGAGAGAAAGAGTAGGGGTGAAGAGAAGTGGGAGTGAATAGAAGTAGGAAGAGAAGTTGGAGTGAAGAGAAGTAGGAGTGAAGAGAAGTAGGAATGAAGAGAAGTAGGAAGAGAAGTAGGAAGAGAAGTAGGAGTGAAGAGAGGTGAAGAGACGTACAAAGAAGTAGGAGTTGGAGCAGGAGGGGAGGTGGGGGAGGGGGAGAGATGGGTGGTAGGAGGGAGGGTGGGGGAGAGAGACAGGAGGAGGGGGTTAGATGAAGAGGGGAGGGGAGTTGAGCCCATGTGGCGCAAAGGAGCGGAGAGAGAAGACCAATCCCTGTTCACGGCGCAAACGGGAGTCCGGATGGCCCCTGTGCATGGACAATCCAAACACAGACAGGTGTTGCTGCAAGGAGTGGCTGGCAGAGCGGAAGTGGCGTGACACCGGGGTGTCATTGCCAACGTTGATGTCTCGGAGGTGTTCCGCGAATCGGTCGGCCAGGCGGCGCCCCGTTTGTCCGATGTACAGGGAATGGCAGAGAGAGCAGGAGAGGCAATAGATGAGGTTGGTAGAAGTGCAGGTGAAGGAGTCGGTGATGGGTGCTGGTGAGGAGGGTGGTGTCGGAGAGGTAAGGGCAAGTGCGGCAGCGTGGGTGGGAGCAGGAGAATGAGCCAGGTTGGGAGGTTGGGTTGGGGAAGCAGCTGTGGACCAAGAGGTCCCGTAGGTTGTGGGCTCGTTTGAAGGAGGGGAGGGGTCGATTAGGGAAGATGTGGGAGGTGGAGGGGTCGGACTGGAGGCGCCGAATATAGGTAAATGATAGGATTACTTCAATTTTTCAGGGGTAGTCTGAAGTATCCAAGCAACCAGGGGATGTTTAAATCCAGAGGCACTCCTGGGAATTACTTGTGTGGGTACCGTCTTCGTTAGAGGGTATCCAGAGGCAGGTAATTTATTGTTTAAACTGCAGTTTATAATTATATTTATGTGGAGAATGGAGCAACAAAATACAAGAAGAAGCAATTCGGTTGGGCTAGTTAGCCATTGTTTTAATTATGTGGAGATTATGTAATGAGTCATTTACGCACGTTTCAATTTGCCAAATGGTTTGGCAGATCTCTTCAGAATGTTGAGGAGTATGTTAAGAGTTCATGGTATGAGAGATGTAGGAGAAATAATTAGTGGATATATTAATGCATATGGTGGTATAATAATAGCGTTAGGTAAAGAAAGCCTTACGTTTTAGTTGAAGTTGTGTTGGTCTTCCTGTAGGGGGATGTAGGATGGGTGCTATTTAAACTCATAATTCCGATTTTAATCAAATGCATTTCCACGTGATGTTGTTAGGATTGAGGAATGCGTCGTATATTTTTAGCACCGGCGGTGTTACTAACACTGGCACGGAACATGGACATTAAAGAAAGAAGAATGGATCTGTAACCAAGGAGATACAGATCCTTAGTTACAGATCCATTCCACATTCTATTAGAAAGGAGAGGCTTTCAGCTTTGAAGAGATATCACAAAAGGACACTATTGACAATGTCATTTACTTTTGACTATCCATTACGGTGCATATGTAAATCAGGTGTTATTCATAAAAGAGCTTGATATTTAATATGAAATGGCAGAAGTACATCATTGGTTGTTAAGAACGATAAAAATGTGCTTAGGAGGATCAACAAAGTAGAGTTCAAATATCTACAACAATGAAGTTGTGAGACCTAGCAATGAGTAAAGTAGGGTACAAGAATCTATATCAATGCTAGAAGTTGCTAGACCTGGCAATCAAAAAGTTGAAGTCAGTGGTGGACTACAAAATGATCTGAAAAGAAGCCAAAGAGTGGACAAAGATATCCCTCTCTAAATGATACAGGAAAATATAGTATCGTTGAGAAATGAAAGAACTACTCATGTTGCTGACAGCGTTCATCAATACTAAAAACTAGGATGGGTCACTTACAAATAACATTAGATGGAGTGTGTTCAGCTTTGAATAGAATGACATGACTTTGGTCTGAGACCAAACATTACCAGTTAATCTAATAATAACTATTGACTATATAACTAAGTGAATTAGTACTGTGCAATCTGAGACTCAACATCACCAAATAAAACTGGTGGTACCTATTGACTACCATACAGCAAAACAAATGGACTAAGAAACTGTTATCTCAGACTGGACATTCTCAGATGATCTGGTGGTAGCAGTTAGCCACACAACTAAGTGAAGTGATTGGGTAACTATAATCTGAGACTCAAATGTCCAGGGGATCTAGTGGTATTGGCCATACAGCTAGGCACATTGATTGGTGCACTGTGGTCTGGGACTGGGCATTACCAGATGATCAGGTAGATTGCAGAATGAGACTGGACATAGCTACTTGAAATGAATTTAGAAGATATATAGAGGTTTTCTTTTTTTATTGGTTTGATTTTAAGGAGATGATGTTGCATACATGCTTTTCACAGATCCTCAAAAACCAGTGACATTGATAGAGTTAATGTTCCTCTTGAACAGTTGCAAGTTGTAGGCTACAGGAAAAAATTAGGCAGCGAGGGGATTCTAGTAGGCCAGGAGGAAAGACTGGTTGTAGAAGAACTTCATGGGGTGGGATGGATGGGTATAATATGGGTGATGAGAGAAGGAGGAGGAGCAACTAGTGTGTCTGGAATGCTTGAATGAGGGTGGAAAGAAACCAGATCAGAAGTAGAGGTCACTGAAGTAGTTCTAGAAGACAGAGGGAGGAAACACTAAGTCTGTGAACCGGAGGTTGGAGTAGAGTATAATTTTTTTAATGCAGTCTAAGAACTCGGTTTGTTGCAGGGCTAAGCTGGTGTTGGAACAATACTCAACTAATGGGTTCGCCTGAACTTAATAGAGGGTCAATAGTGCTTAAAGTATAAAATAATTTATGAAGTCTGAAGAGTAAGGCCAGTTTTTGTAACTCTGCCTTTGTTACATTGGAGTTGTACATTCACCAGGAGAGATCCACAGTGATGATAAGGTCTAGTATTTGTAGTAATGTTGAAGGTTCTGTTTGCATCCTGTTCATGTTTAGGTGGCTGAGTGATATTGTTTCCATAGTAATTATGTCTTGGTGCTGTCAAGAGCCAAGATAGGTGAAACCCTATTAGAGAATGATTTGGAAGTCTCAAATGGGGAGAAATGAAGTGGGTATGATCTGATGGATGTGTAATGTTAACTAACCTAGATGGTAGTGTAGACATGTGGTATTGAATGTGGAAGATCTGTGAAGGCTGAAGAGAAATAGTGTAAGTATTATCTGTTAGTTGTGTAATGTTAACCTACACAAAAGTTGGAACATAAGTGAGCTGAGAGAGTGACTGGCAATTTTAAAGTATCAGCTGATGTATGTAGGACAAATGACTGTACTGGAACAGATATGTGTCTTGTGTGGTGAGGGTGTTGGGGAAAAGTTTTCTACTGAACAATGGAATGTTTATGTCTGTTGAACATTGAGGAATCCATGGGAAGCAAAGAGGAGTTGGGTACTCAGATCTCAAGTTTCTGGGTCTCAAACCAAATGGCACATTATCAACATGTCAGCTACTTTAAAACATGACAATGATGATTAACAAAGCATACACACCCCTACAACACAATAATTGTACATTAAAATTACAAATCATGTGCATCTCTGCTATGCAATAGATTTTCACCCTATATATATGATGTATTCTGGGCGGGTGAAAAACTGTAAGATGAGAATAAAAGTTACTTTTCTGGCAGAGAAAGACTTAAGGGGAGTTTAGAAAGAATTGGCAGTGATGTCTTGATCTTGGAAACATTGGGCCGTAAATCATGATGAGATGTCACAGGATCATGGTGACAAGGAGGTGCAGTTTGACCAACAATTGACTTGTCTGACTGATGACTTGGCAGCCTAATGACTTGTCTCAACAATAATGATTCCAACTTGGTTGACTGATGCCCTGTTTTACCAATAACTTGTCTCATTGATAAGTTGCCAATAAATTGTCTACTTTATAACCTGCTTTATCAGTAACTTATCTCACTAATAACCTGTCTCTACAAAGACTCATTTTGCCTATGACTTACCTCCTCTGCCAAAACAACATCAGTAGAATATACATTAAGACAATAGTTAGAATGAAAATTGAAAGAAATAATTAAATGAATAGTATTCTGAATCAACAAGAGCTCAGAGACAAAAGGAATGGAGGGACAGTGGAAATGAATGGAGAAATGAATGAATGAATTGATGGATGGATGGATGGAGGAACAAATGGATGAAGGAATGAATGAATAAAAGAAAATATGTTAAGTGGAAACACAAGTGAAATATTAGGAAATAGCACTCGGGGAAATATCTTTCCTCATTAAGAGTCACATCCTGTATATATATATTCTCTACTGTTCTACAATAATATTGCATTCTTACCATAAGAATAATATTGTAGTTGTTTTTGTTTAACTCTAGGTCAATTCTAATCCAGTAGACCTATGATCGAAGGTATTTTTGCTATGACCATCCTGTGTTTTCATATATAATGGACTTCATCATCGAAAATATACTTTCTTTTAGTTCAGATGGTAGTATATAATTTGAAGGTGACTTGGTTGCTATTTTTAGAATCTCTCTCACTAGTTCAAATTTTATACTATTGTTATCCTATATCTACAATAAAATCAAGAGCTACTACATGGTCATTCAGGCCATTAGAAACAGCAACTAAAACTCCCTCCAGTCACACTATACTTCTGTTTTATAAAGACAAAGACACATTGGGATATTTTAGTCCCAGATAAACACTGTTGGAATTAAAAAAAAAAGGCATGGTGGTCACAACAGAGATGCCTTTGATCACTGATCTGCTCAATATGGGATGACTTGTAGCTAAACAATCACAAGACAAGAGAAGCCATACATAGTTGCTCAACCACTAGAAATGACAAACAAATCTCTCAAATTACTTCTATCTAATGTGTCTTAACACATTAGATAACGCTGTCCTAGATGGCTATAGCTGGAATGCCTTGATTATAGAGTTGGCTCAATTAAAGATAGCCTAGTGCTAAATAACAGCAATAACAACCAGAAATACTGAGAAATGAGGTTATGTCAGTGCATCCTCATCATCATCATCTACTGTCTGTTTTCTCTGCTGGCATGGGTTGGATGGGTTGACAGGAGCTGACAAGCCAGAGGACTGCACCAAGTGCTATTGTCTACTTTGGTACAGTTTCTATGACCAGATGCCCTTCTTAATGCCAACCACTTCAGAGAGTATATTAAGGACTTCATATGTGGTGCAAACACTAGCAAGGTCACCGAGTAACTTGCAAGACAAGACCCTCCCCCACCAACTAAGAGGTGTAGTACAGAGGGAAGTGGCTTTATGCCAGATAATGAGAGGAACAGAAACATGTGTTTTGCTGTAGATGAGACACATGGCTACTGTAGCTGAAAAATTTAGTAATCAAAGGAGTGACACTGGCAGAGTTAAGAGACTGTTAAGTGGAATATCTTGCAGTATTTGTTGCTACTCTTGGCACTCTGAGTTCAAACCTCTACTAAACTTAACTTTCATCTTGTTACGGTCAATGGCTGTGGTTAAGAAGCTCACCTTGAAACCATGTGGTTTAAGGATCAATCCCACTGCTCAGCACTTCGGGAAAGTGCCTTCAGCTATAATCCTAGGACACCCAATGCCTTGATAGTGAATCTGGTAAATGAAAACTGCATGGAAGCCTGTTGTGTGTATGTGTGTCTTAATGTCTGTGTATGCCCCCTCCCTTGCTTTAACAGTCAGTAGTGTCTACTTCCACATGTCTTAGCAGTTTGGCAAAAGAGAACAATAGAATAAGTATCAGGCTTCAAAAGATAAGTACTGGGGCCAATTTATTTGACTAAATCTTTCAAGGGGTGCCCCAGTATGGCCACAGAAATATGACTGAAACAAGTAAAAGATGAAACAGAAATAAGGTGCCAGACTAGAGCAGTGGATAAGTAGACTTGTTAAAGTGATGGACAGTATACTTTGCTATATCTGTTCTAGCTCTTTGCATTCCAAGGTCAAATTCTGCCTCCTATCACAGAATTCCTTGAGGTGTGAAACAGATCTGCAGGACCCAGCAAATAGTGATAAGTCTTCAATATCAGATAGAGTGATGAATCACTTGAAGTAACAACTCAGATACATCAATATGAGTAGACTTTGCATTGAATTGAAATAAACTCAAAAATAGAAAGAAAAAAAGATAAAGGATGGAGCAAAAGTTAACCTGTGTAATCTTTGTAGGACACTGTACTACTCTATATAAGGACACTGCTGCCCAGTTTGAATCTAGGTCAGCTGAAGAACACATTAAAATCAAAGAAAGACTAACATTTTGGACAAATCTCCTCTGATAAAGGGTTTCAACAATAACAGTTGATTCCTCAGTAAAACTTTATCTACCATTCTTTAATTCTTTCTTTTTCCTCTAATCATGTTGTTGGACTGAGGCTATGCTGAGGTCTTGCTTAAAGTACACTTGAATAAAATATTCTTTGTAATTTTGGTGGCACAAGGCCAGCAATTTTAATGGGAAGGAGATAAGTTGATTACATTGTCCCCAGTATTTGACTGGTACTTTATTTTATTGACCCAAAAGGATGAAAGGTAAAATTGTCATTGGTAAGATTTGAAATCAGAATGTAAAGAGTCAGAACAAATGCTACAAAGCATTTTGTCTGACACACTAATGATTCTGCTAGCTCACCTCCTTATGTAAAATAATAAGAAAAAAGTGAAATCAGCAGCATGCTTAAAAAGTATTTTTCATGGCTTTGTCAAAGGACAAAGAGCAGTACAGATGACAATTTTCAGAGTCTCAGAGACTGGTGAGTGGAAAATAAGTTAACTTCAGGCCAGAGACATGCAATAGAGTGGGCTCCATTGAAGGCAACAAAGGACCAGTTAATAATGTTAAAGCTAAATAAGGATTAAATCAACTCCCACTCTGTTAACTTTTCCTTTTGTCTATTTTCCCTCAGTTACAGGGTCCGCTTATGATTTCTATGAACAAATACAAAACATCTTCTACAATAGCCCTAGGCATGATACTAAAATATTAATGGATGACCAAAATGCAAGGCACCAAGAATGTTGTTGGATCATTTGGATTGGCAAAGAGAACAAATAACAGTGGAGAACAACAACTACTTTTCTGTAGCATGAACAGTCAAAGCATCAGACACACACTTCAAACATGAAACATACACAAGAATACATAGATATCATCAGAAGGAGCCACTAACAATGAGATTAACTACATATGTATCAGTCAGTGCTGGAGATCAGGGCAGACATAGGAGATCAGTGCTGGAGATTATCCTTAAGTGACAGAGAGCAGACATAGGATCAGACCACCACCTACTACAAACTAAAGTAAGACTGAAACTTAAGAGACTATCAAAACAGGAGAAGACCAAGCCCTATGCAATCAAGAAGTTAAAAATCCCAAAATATTAAAGCAATATCAGACAACACTGAGAAACAGGTTTCAACAACTCCAAGACCAGGAAAAACATTGGAGTGCCTTCAAAGAAGCTGTGACACAGACTCCAGATGAAGTAATAGGAAGAAGACACTCAAAGAGAGAGAGGGGGAAATGGATCCAAGAAACAACATGGGATCTTACAGATAAGAGAGATGAAGTGAAAACAGAAAAAAATGGAAGAGTATAACAAAGAATACTATAATCACTCACCATGTCGTGGTTCACCTCAGTACATCGTAGATTTTTCTGGCTAATATATGTAAATTTATATCATGGACTCCTCAGTATACCATGGGTTTCTGTGGTTGATAGGTATTTATATTTTTTTTAGATTTTAATTATTTCTGTAGTGAAATAAGCATTTTCACACATAAAAATTAATAAATAAAGATACAGTACAGTACTGCACTGTATAACATTTTAATTAAAATATATTAAAAGAAAATACATTGTATACCGTAGATGAGTAAATGAAGAATCGCACATACTGTATGGAAAATGAAACTTGGGAGTCAAAAACAGAGAAGACACGGGTACTCTTAAGAGTACCTAATCTTTTATAAACTCCTAAGAGTTTATAAAAGATTAGATATATGAAAATAATAAAATAAATATAAATTATAAAAGTAATTAAAAAAATGTACAGTACAGTACTGTTTCTACTTTGTGGATATTCACTTATTGCAGGGGGTTCTGGAACGTAACACCTGCAATAGTCGAGGGATTACTGTACCAAGATCTCTACTGACAGAGCTGTCATGCCAACAGAAAAACCTTACTAGACAAAAAGTGTACTGAGGCAAAAGAAGCAGCCAGTTGAAATGATCCAAGAACTCTGTACCATATAGTGAGAGAGCTAACTGGAGCAAAGAGCAGCTCAAATACTGCAGTGATGGATAAATAGGATAGGTCTTTGCCGACAATGGAACAATAAGATTGCTAATGGATGGAACACTTTCAAGAAACATTTTATCAACCAATACCAACACAACCATACAACTTTGACCAACAAAATGATAAGATAGTCCTGAATGTAAATGTAGATCCAGTAATAAGTGAATAGTCAACAAAAGCAAAAACAAAAAGAAGCTGAAAAACAACACAACAGTTGGATTGGATGAAATCATTGCAGAAATGCCCAAATATGGTGGAAATACATCCAGAATCACACTAATAGCTTAGGAGGGAAATTTAGGGGATCTATTCCATCTCAATCACAGATTTTATAATTAATTTTTTTAAACTAAACAATTTGAAACTTTGAATACTGGTACAATTTCTTACGTAGAACACAATTTACTTTGAATGTTTTTGACAAAATTTTGTATTTTAGAAGTTATTTCATGTAAAAATTGTTGTATTTGGGTAATTTCAACCAATCAATGACATGTATTCAGTTGAAGAAAGCTACTGCTGTTTGTGATAGTAATCGAACAGGAACAACCTCCAAGTCATCTCTACTAAATGTCACACTCTGTTCTATTCGTATGTTGTGCGAAGATGATGCCACCTTTATCCTTTCTTCCTTTCTAGTCATCACTATGCATTCCTTACTCTTTCCCTCCATTCTACACTATCAACTAGCAACCAGTGAGAGAACTACAATTACTGTGTATACTGGTGTATAAGCTGCTGTTTGTCTTGTTTTACCTTCATCTTTTGATAATGTTATTTTTTTTTATCTAATAAAGACTTTTATATTGACGAAATGTGTTTGTTGTTGATTATAGTAAGATAAAATCATGACAATAACAATAAGTCTCATAGTTGTAAAATAAAGCATTTTGAAACTACATATACATCAACAACAAAAAAGTTAGCTGCCGACTCGTAGTGACATTTAGTAGAGATGACCTGGAAGTTGTTCCTCTTCGATTACTATTGCAAGCTGAATACAGCTTTAACACAAAATAACTTCTAAAATACGAAATTTGGTCAAAAACGTTCAGAGTAAACCATGTTCCATGTGAGAAATTCTACCAGCATTCGAAGCTTCAAACTGTTTAGTTAAAAAAATTAATTAAAAAATCTGTGATTGAGATGGAATAGATCCAATTTAGGATTTCTCAGTTTTCTGTGAATCGATTTTGATAAAACTGTTCCCAGCTGGTTTGCACACAATGGCAACACCATTGTTATGTTTTCATTATTCTGTGTAACATCCACTCTTTTTTATTTCAAATTCTTCAGTTTTTGGGTAAACCATGCTAATAGTGTTTCTCCTCTCTAAGAACAATGGGATGTGGAAAAGGCATTAACAATGAAGAAAAGTTGGTCATCATCAAGGAAAGTGCTAAATGTACCTCTCTTCACGTCATTGCAGAGAAGTTAGGTTGTCATGATGATTCCTTCACCAAGAAAGAAACGATCCAATTGTGGGACCTCCAAGACTGTGACAGCTAGGGATTTAAGGAATATTGGCCGCAAGTTACATGAGAAACCTGGACAAACAAGCAAAGCTATTTTCCCTGCCTCCAGACTTCCTCATGTACTGAAAACCACCAGAAATTGCATCCTCGGAAGGTGGCGAGCTGGCAGAAACGTTATCACGCCGGGCGAAATGCTTAGCAGTATTTTGTCTGCCGCTACGTTCTGAGTTCAAATTCTGTCAAGGTCAACTTTGCCTTTCATCCTTTTGGGGCTGATTAAATAAGTACCAGTTATGCACTGGGGTCGATATAATCAACTTAATCCGTTTGTCTCTTCTGTGTGTAGCCCCTCATGAGCAGTAAAGAAATAAGAAATTGCATCCTCAGTACCATTGCTTCTATGTGAGAACCCTTGGAATTGTCTCCTTTAACACCTCATCACAGGAATTTGAGGCCTCAATAGGCCAAAAAGTACATGGTGTTAGAGATAAATTGTGTTCTGTTCCCTGAAAAAACCAGGGCAACCCTTGATGGACCTGACGGTTGGGTCTATTTTGGCTATGAGCATCACCAATATTTACGACATCAACAACAGGGTGGAGGAGTCATGTTGTAGGCTGGTATCACTGGGGACAGACTTGTTGGCCCAGTCAGGGTGCCTGAAGGGATTAAAGTGACTGCAGCCACCTACTGCAATCTCCTGAAGGCAGTCTTGGATCCCTGCCTAGATGACATACTGCTGTCATTTCTAAGGAACATCATATTCATGCATGACAACACTCCCTCCCACTCTAATAGGACCATCCAAACATTACTAGGGACTTATGGCATACAAAGTGAAAGATTGATGGTGTGGCCGCCAGCATCTCTGGATTTCAACCCTATTGAAAATCTTTGGTCCATCATTAAACAAGATGTTTATGCTGACGGATGCCAATTTACATCGATAGACGTCTTATTGACAATCATCAAAGCTGCAACAGAGGCAGTCCAACCTGGTACTATTAAGAAATTGACAGATTCCATGACTAAGAGGGTTTTTTAAGTAGTTATCTGTCAAAATGCGCTCATATGACTAAATAATTCACTATGTCAATAAATGTTGTAATATTATTATGGTTTTCTGTTAAGTATATACTTAATGTATGCTTAATATGCATCATTGTTCTTCATTTTCTGAAAAAATAATGTCTAGATGGGCTATTTACATTCAAAAGCTATTAGTGTGGATCACCCAAAACCTGAAGAATCTGAAATAAAAAAGGACATTACACAGAATAATGAAAACATAACAATGGTGTTGCCATAGTGTGCAAACCAGCAGGGGAAAAGTTTTATCAAAATTGATTCACAGAAAACCAAGAAATCCTAAATTTCACTCCTAAGCTATTAGCATGGTTCTGGGTGTACTGTAGTGACTGAACTGACAAGTCTGATGATTTACTGCTAGTGTAAGCAGAATGTGCCACAGTGTTCACAAGAGGGAATTATTGCAAAACACTGAACAAAGAGGACCTAATCAACTGCAATAACTGCTAGGGTATTACTTACAATCAATGCCTGGTAAAGTTTTCTGCAGTATTTCTATACAGGCTGAAAGGCAATATGGATGCTGTACTACAAAAGGAACAAGCTAGATTTTGTCACAACTGATCCTGCATTGAACAAATCTTCACAGTCAGAAATATTATTGAACAGTGTATTCAGCATCAAACACCACTGAAGCTAAACTTTATTGACTTTAAAAAGGCATTTGATAGTGTTCACAAAGAATCCCTGCAGAATTGCTTTGTGTTATGGTATCCCTCAAGGCTTTGTCAATGTCATTAAAGAACTTAAGGTTATGAGCTGGCAGAATTGTTAGTATGTTGGGTAAAATACATAGCAGCATTTTGTCAGTCTTTATATTCTGAGTTCAAATTCTGTCAAGGTCGACTTTACCTTTCATCCTCCCCAGGTTGATAAAATAAGTACCTGTTGAACTCTGGGTTTGATGAAATCAACTGACCCACTCCCCAAAAATTTGAAATCAGTATCTTTAAAGAACTTTACTCAAATTCATAATACTGTGCTCAGAGGGAAACAGGGTAAACAGACTTCTTCAAAATCCTTACTGGAATGAGACAAAACTACAGTCAGTCACTTCTATTGTTCTTACTAGCAGTAGACTTTCCTACAGAAAACAGCAAACATACCTGATAGAGGAATACCATGAAAACAACAGACTAGACTGAAAGACCTGGGTTGTGCTGATGATATTGTCTTGCTTGCTGAAGATAATAAAAGCCTATAACAGCTCACATCAGAACTAGAACAAAATGCTGGGAAAATTGGACTGAGAATCAGTGTGGAAAAGACCAAAACAATAAACATTACAAAGATGACCATCAAACAACAATCATAAAGATCAATGTGCAAAATATCAAGGGAATTGATAGGTTCACCTATCTGGATAACATCATCAGTAACAATGGCAATATTGAGACTAACATCAACATGGAATTAGCAAAGCTGTAGTCATATTCCAGAGAATGTGGATTATTTGGTCTGCCAATACAATTAGCTTATACACAAAGATCTGGCTCTATAGTAGTAGAGTTCTACCAACAATTCTCTATGCAAATGAGGCATGAAGAGCACCATGAAAATTAACAGAACGCTAGATGTGTTCCACCAAAGGTGCATGGGAAGGATTCTGAGAACATATTGGCATGACCATGTAATCAATGGAGACATTCTAAAGAGAGCCAATACAAAACCACTTAACATCATAGAATGAAGATTTTTAATAGCAGGTCACATACTTTAGTTAATCAGGACAACACCATTCTAAATGGCTTTCAAATGGAGACTGCCAGAGGGAAAAAGAAAGAGGGGTAGACCAATAACTATACAGCACAGAACATTCATAACTGACTTGAGAGAGGCCAGTATCACATGGGAAGATGTAGAGAAAACCTCAGCCAACAAAAACCAGTCGTGTCAACTTGTTGCCCAATGTGCTCAAGAGCACAGGACATACGGATACTGATATATATGCGTGTGTGTGCGTGCATGTGTCATTGTCAGCTTCTTGTTACCAAGTCTTTCTTTCTTTATGTGTTTTCTCATTTATGTTGGTGCTTCTGATGGCTGGCAAGACCAAACTTTGCATGAAACAATTCTCTACTGAGTTCACATTTAATAGTCAGCAGAAGTTTTTGTTGGAGTTGTCGCCCTTCTACCTTTGTTGTTGTAGTCCTTTTACCTTCTTCATTTCTTTGACAATGTTCTTTAAAATGTTCTACACTGGTCTTAATGATGTGACACCACATTATTAGGGTTGATATTAGTGCTCTTCATCATCTGTTTCAGTTGATCTTTGCAGCATCACATGAGGTAGCCATGTGATCTCTTGTTGAGACACACATGTATGTGAATAAGTATACAGCTAGGCATATGCACATATCTTCACACACAGATCAATCAGCAATGGAGGTAAGTTTTTTTGAAAACTTAGTTGCCAAATTAAGAACCTGGTGGAAAAAGTTCAAGAAACTGTTATCTCAAAGAATCCTCTCCAACTAAAGGTCAGATTGCATGGTGTTTGGGTAAAAAGCGCAATGCTGCATAGCAGTAAAACATGGACACTTATTGCAGAAGATGTATGAAATCTGGAAAGAAATGAAACAAACCTGCTCTCCTAGATGTGCAATGTTAGTGTGTGTGAATGTCAGAATTCAAGTGTGCGAAGAGAAGAATTGAGTAGAAGAGGAATCAGTTGTAGTGTGTATTCGTCCATGATGAAAAATACTTCTCCAGCACTGATCTGACCTAGTCTACAGAATTCATAGGTTTTCCGTCCAAATGATTTTGAAGACTGCAGCATAAATGATAATCAGATGGGGCAATCTCTGGTGAATATGGTGGATGGGGCATTGTTTCCCATTCAAACTGCTTCAGCCTTTGGAATATGGCCAAGTATTATCCTGATGGAAGAACACCTTTAATCTTAAAACCAAAGATAGTCATTTTCCGATGGCATGCAGGTGTCGATGAATGGTTCTCTGTTAGTTCCTCAACAGTTATGATGGGATTTTGTTCCACCAGGGTTTGCAGGTCATTCTCATTGAGCTTTACAGATCTTCCAGGACAGGGCTCATTTTCTAGGCTGTAGTTTCCAGTTCAGAAGTTCTGGAACTACCGCTGACACTGGCTTACGCTTGTTGTCCGATCCCCATATACTGCATTAATATTCCTCACACTTTCCGTTGTGTTGTTGCCTTTATTGAAATCATAACACAAAATATGCTCTTTTGTCACTTCCATTATAGCTTTGAAAAAATAATTGTTAAAATCGAACTGCACTCTTCAAAACTTGCACTAAGAATAATAACAAGGTAAAATTACTACCTGCTTTTACAGCAAGCTGATGCAGGTAGTTTATCCCATCCTCGTCAAACTTTTAGTTTATGCAATTGAAAAAACTGCATTATTTATATATTTTTTTACAAGAATGTATCACAAATGAATTGAAATACTGTTTCAGTCCTGGCAAATATTAATGACAGTAATTGGGACGGAAAATAATAATGGTAGTAATTATAACCTATAATTGGGTGATGAAATACTAATGATAGTAATTACATCTATAATTTAGACAAGACTACAAACCTGGAAGGAGGGAGGGGCATAGTTGATTTAGCCAAGCCCAATACTTAACCGCTATTTTATTTAATTGACTTCCTACCACCCAAGAAGGGTGAAAACTAGGGTTTGAACTTGGGATGTAAAAGGATGTAACTTGACTCCAAAAAGTATTTTATCTGACACTATCAATTCTGTCACCCTTGGAAATAATGGACCAGTTGAATTACTGAACACTAGTATTAGACTGGTACTTGCTTCATCAAGAATGAAAGGTAGAGTTGACCATGATAGGATTTGAGCCCTGGGAGAAATTTTGCAGAGTCCAACTAACTCTGCCATCCAATGCCCAGTACTTGTTTGTTTTGTAATTTATTGCAACACTAACACAAAGTCTAATGTATCTGTTAAACATTGTCTGAGAGAGGTAGGAGAGTTTGTATCTTGTCTAAGATCACAGTGATACCAGGGAAGAGTTAGATAAAAGAGGAAGATTGACTTTTAACTTTTGACATAAGTGAAGGAACATCTATTTGGTTGTTGTTAACTTCAAGTCAGTCATGATGAAGTTGTGACTGTTATATGTCAATACACTTGTACTAAAGCTGGTTGCTGATAGCTAGTGTAGACAGCTGCTTGTACTTAGGTGAATGCTGACTGTTATTAACTGATAAGTGCTGGGAGTTGCTGGCTGTTATTTCTAGCATCAGAGATTAACAGTTTTACATAGAAGAAAAAGACAAAATCTGCTGAGGTTTTTATGAACAAACTTTTATTTCTTGCTGAGAGAATTTGGATGTTATTGTTCTGGGTGTAATTGAAACAGTTCTTGAAAAGTTACTGCTAGTCATTGTGTTGCTGTGAATAGTTTGTTATGATGATATTAGCTCAGTTCAGTTGCTGCCCAAGTTTGTTTGTCATCCGTCTGCCTTGTTGTCTTGGTGACATCCCAAAGCTCTCTGGGTAGTGGTTGTATGTGTGTATCAATGGACTTAGTAGGGAGCATGCCAGAAGTTGATATTGGTTGCTCGAGCTTATTCCATGTGAAGTTGTGATAGGCCAGATTTTGTTGATCAAGTGAGTAATATTCTTTCCAAGCTAAGTCATGATTGGTCAGGTTCGCTGATCATGTATGTAGGCAACATTCCAACAAATCATGACATCAGATGACAGCTGAATATTCTGCTACAAAGTAGATACATGATCAAAGGCATTTCAATTGTAACCATTTTATTGATTTGAGGTAAATTTGGCTGCTGTTTCTAGAGGATCAAATGATCACATAAAAACTCATTCATATGCTCAGAGATGTTTGATGTATTTGGAATGGAAGATATAACACCACACTACTTTATATTTATTTACCCATCAACTACCTCCACTGTAGAGATTAGCCATCACTGAACTAGTTGAAGTAACTTAGCAACTACTATTGCTATTAGATACTTTATCAGTCATTTTAAACAACAACTGGCATCTGACTGTTCAAAGACTTCAGAAGTAACTAGTAGCAACTTCTCTTGAGAATGGACAAAATTTGGCATCATGATGTTATCAAGTGCCTGTAGAAAAATGGTTTAACCCCCAATGACATTCATGCTGACATGCTTACTGCATTAGGGGATGATGCTCAGCTTTATCAACAGTGCAAAAGTGGGCATCTAAATTTAGGAGGGGAAGGGAGTGTCTTAAAGATCACCCAAAGATCTGGATGTCTTGCAATTGAAGATATTGATTGTGTTCACCATATGGTGATGGATGACAACAACTGACAATAAATCAAATAGCCAATGCTATTATCATATCCTGTGAGAGAGTTGAAAATATTCTTCATAATGAAGTTGGTGTGACGAAGGTTTCTGCTCAGTGGCTGCCACATCATCTGAGACCTGATCAAAAGCATGCTAGGCTGATCAGATCATGGGAAAATCTGATATTGTTTTAGGCAGATCCAGCTGGTTTCCTTTAACCCTTTCGTTACTAACCCGGCCGTAGCTGGCCGAAAAATTTTTTGGTTCATATGACTAACCCGGCCGTAGCCGGCCGAGCGTACCCATTGTTATTTAAATGTATATTTGAACCCAAATTTCGTTAGTACATTCGTTAAAACACTTGATTTCACTTTGCAAACAGTTGAGTTATTGTCTCTGACATTATTTGGCGTGATATTTGAACTCAGTGAATTTTGGAAGATTTTTTTTCCACATTTTTTGCGGCGTTAATTTTTTTCAACTTTGAAGATGGAGAGGAGTTTCAGGATCTATTTCAAAACGGGGGCACCAGTTTTCATTTATGTTTTATGTAGTGTTTTTGGTACCGAAAGACTTTCAAACTTCGTATACTTATCTATTTTGTGTTATAGAACAGAAAAAAATTTTTGTATTCGAATTTATTTCATGTAAAAAATTGTCTTATTTTGATAATTTCTACTAATCACTGACGTCTATTCAGTTGAAAACAGTTAGCGCTGTAACGGTGTATATCGTATTAATCCCCTAACCCTAACTAGACTGTTAACCCTAACCCTAAAACTAACCCTAACTCTAGAATCCGAACTCTAAAATTGTTACACACATAGATACGCACAGCGTAATTTATTATATAAACAATATATGCGTATAAATTACGATTAAACTGGATGAAATATGTCACAGGGAATAACATTTTTATGACCGCCCAGCAGTAACTCTATTGAGCTGAATAGACGTCAGTGATTGGTTGGAATTACAGAAATACAACAACTTTAACATGGAATAATTTGCGATGTACGTTTTTTTGGTAAGAAGACTAAGAGTAAAAGATGTTTTATATGACACATTCTACCAGTGTCCCAAGTTTCAAAGTGTTTCGTTAGTGTTTCGTTAAGAAAATACTGGTGCCCCCATTTTGAAATAGATCCGAGTTTCATGCTATCAAGCAGTGATTCCGAATTTGAAGGTTTTTCAACAGAAGATATGGAGATATCGAAGAAAAGAATGAATGAGCTACAAAAGCACGTGGTGAACGATAATGAATCAGATATTTCTGTATCCTAAACTGAAAGCAGCGACGGCGACAGTGAGGATGATTTTACACCAGAAAAAGATTTAAAAAATACTTTTATTAACAATTTTTCTGAGGAAACAGGGTCTACCCATAGTCTTTCTCAGGAAGCGAAACCTTTAGACTTCTTTTTCATGCTTGTTTGAAATGATTACTGCGGAAACAAACCGTTACGCAGAATGTAAACAAACTGGAAAAAAAAGATAGCTTGTGGTTTCCTGCAACTGTAGATGAAATACGGGCATTTTTTGCCATAAATATTATTATGGGTATTAGACAATTACCCAGAATAACAAATTACTGGAGCAATCAGGAACCTTTTGGCGATGAATATATTTCCAGTATTATGAACGAGTACGATTCGTGAAGCTGAACCAATATTTACATGTGAGAGACACTAGCAGTACCCACCTCCACCCAGTACGTGGAGAACTTAGAGACAAAAATTATGCAATAGAATTGATTAAGAACCCTTTCTTTAATTATGTTCCAAATATCACATTAATATGTTGATAAATAAAAAGGTTACAGGTGTTTAATGAGACTAGTCTAAATTCATGATTATTTTAGAATTTAATTGAAACTCATGAGGGGTGTATTTTGGCCAGAAATATAGTAACGAAAGGGTTAATGTTTCCTAATCCTGAATGAGTGTTGGCTTCATCACTTTGAGCCAGGGACAAAGAAATAATCCATAGAGGAAAAACACCTCTTCATCTGCTTCAAAAGCCAAGGTTATTTCATCTGCAGGGATAGCCTCAGTTTTTTGGGATGCAAAAGGAATTGTGCTTATTGACTATTTTCAAAAGGGCCATACCATCAATGGAGGGTACAATGCCAACTTGTTGAAGTAGTTGTGAAAGTCTACCCAGGAAAACCAATGAAAGTGGTCTTGTTTCATCAAGACAATGCAATAAACAGCATAGGTGTTGTTGTTTAAAATGCTTTGAACTGGTTCTTTACTCTCCCTATTTTCCTGATTTGGCCCCATCTGACTATCATTTTATTCCCAACATGAAAAAAAAAACACTTGGCTGGGAACCAGTATCACAGTGATGACGACATGTGTATATGACATGTTTCTTTTAGTTTCCATCAACCTAATCTCACAAGGCATTGGTTGGCCCAGTACTATAGTAGAAGATATTTGCTCAAGGGGCTGCACAGTGACACTGAAACCAAAACTAAGTGATTGCAATGTGAAATTCTTAACCACACAGCCATGTCTGTTTTCTGCAACATCTCCTTCTATGCACCTTTCTTCCATTCATCCACATCTCTATCTCTTTTAAAGACACATGATTTGCCCCTTGGGGTGTAAAACGTGTATATTCTCTTCCCATTATAAACCTCTCACACTTCTTTCCCCACTCCAAGCTAAGACCTCTTTAAAGGTGTTACCTTAGTATAAATAGATCACTTTCTCCCTTCTCACAGGTGTTGTAATAAAAAATCATTGAGTGGAAATATTTAGATATCTGAACATGTGTGGGATCCCACTGCAGTTGCCAAACATTTGTATAAACTTATTCACTCATTCTTCTAATCAAGTTCACAACTTTAGAGCAGCCATAATCAATGTAAGTACAATGAAATGCAGGTTGGAGAGATTGCTGAGATGCTTGAGTGGAAACCTGAAGACGTATGCCAGAAGTAAGATGGAGTGAAACCTCTGCCAGATTTCACAAACGCAAGGAATAAAGGTATATTTTGGTGTATGGTGTAGACAGTAGAAACTGTGTGAGTGGAGAAATGAAAGATAAAGTGATTGAGATATTCAGAGTGTATGATAACATAATGAAGTTTAGACTGTGACTGTGAAATTCATTTCTGCATATGCTCTGCAATCTAGACTGGCAGATGAACTGAAGGATCGATTCTACAAGGCCTTTATGCAAACTTCTTTGGTGACAATGACATTATTGTAATTGATGACTTCAATAGACATGTGGGGCAATACTTTGATGGCCTCGGTATGCATGAAAGCTTTGGCTTTGGCACAAGGAATGAGAAGAGAACAAAACTACTGGTCTTCTACGATGCAAATGACTTACTAATCTGCAACACTATTTTCAAGTCACTAGCCAGCCAGCTACCTGATCTAGCAATCTGACAGACTTACAAGCCAGACAGACTTTATTCCCTCTAGAAAATGAGACAGACAAAATGGTGAAAGGAAAATCTGTCTTCAATTAAAAATGTACAGATCAACATGGTCAGAAGTTATTGATTTCAGATTTAGAGCTAGATGGGCTCAGAAACAGAAATCAATCTGGAAAAGAATATATGGAAAGCATTTGATGATAAGGAGAAATAAACAGAGTTGCACAGCACAGAAGTTCCCATAGGACAACCTGTTGAGGATTACAAAGTATGTGGCTAGTGCAGGGTTCCAGCCAAATTGAAGGTGATGTAGTGGTGCAGCATGGAAGAAGACAGAGCCATAAGAGAAAATAGAGATTTGGAAAGATTAGAAGAGAGGGGAAAGCAGAGAATTAAATTAGGTAGTGAGAAGAGAAGCTAGACAACAAGTGTGTGTAGCAAGGGGGAGAAGCTTGCTAATGTTTTACAGTGTGAAAATCTGAGACATGAGGTATTCTGGATGCAAGGCTGAGGACTGAGATGTGAGTGCATTTTCATTTAGTGATTTTGAAAAGACACAAGGGAATGCTACTCACCTATCTTACTACTGTCTTCATGTTGAGAAGACCCTCTTCTATGCAGAAGATTAGTATTTTGGACAAAATGGATTAGGCAGGACAAAAGGAGTCACATGGGACAGAGAATTGTTGAAGTGGCTGAAAGAACTTTGAAAGACAAGCTGCTGCTAATAATAATAATAATAATAATAATAAAAAAACTAAAGTGAAGATCAAATGAATAGTGTGTGTTTAATTGGCAAAAGATGACCATTCCGAAGTATACCTATATCTGTTTCAACACATTTTCACATCAAGAGTATTGTAAAACATGGGTAAAAGAAATGTTTTTTTCTCTTACTTCTTTCTCTCAACTTCTCTTTAGTTGTACAGTTCGTAAAATGGGAATATTATAAATATTTTCTAAAAGGTTACTTAATGATATCTGAGAAACAACAGGATCTCTAATTTGCTGTTGGTGTATTCGTGAACATTACAACAGTGAGTTTCTTGTCTAGCCAATATATATCTCTTCACAATTTGGGCATTTGATACAGTAGGTTAGATTTCTGTTTTTACAGTTTGTATTTGCATTTGTAAATATTCTTCCAGTTTTTGTATTGATATATTGGCCATTATGTATGAACTGACATGTACTCCATTGATTGTCTTTGCATTTGGATACTATGAATGTTTTATCATTGTTGTTTAGGTCAAACTTTGCCTTTGTCAATAATTGCTTCAAAGTTTTTTGGTTGCCTTTTACTTTAAATCAGTGTTCAGTTAGTAATTATGTCTTTTAGTTTGTTACTTTGACCAATGATAGGCAAGTTTAATTTGGTGCTGTTAGAGATATTTTGGTGACATGAGTTGTGTGTCACTATAGATGATATGATGTTCTGTTTTTGTATTCCTCTTGTATTCCTGTTCTAAGTTGTTCGATAGATATGTGTTTAGCATGCTCTGTACCATTTTCTATAAGCAGAGGTAGATAAATTTGTTGGAGTATAGAAATCCTTTATATATATATAATAAAACTAAACAAATGGGTTTTCTGGTGTTGCTACAATTGTTTCATTAGGAGTTTATATTCTGACATAGGTATAATACAATTAGTTAGACATCACACTATATTACAAAGCTCCCAAATTCATCAGGCAACCAGGTAAACAAATGAACAAAGTCTTGTTGAGTATTTTGTGGATTACTCAACAAAGCCTTTTTTCATTTAACTGGTGTCTAGCTATCAGGATGAGAAATCTGATTCATTATGTTACAGCACAATTATATGTTTATATATGTGCATCTATATGCATATTTATATGCATGTTGGACATGTTAGCATTACTAATGCAATTGGATACAGATTGCAAAATAGTTGTCAGTAAACAGAATAAACATACCATCTCTCACTTCTCTTATTTTGGTTTATTATTATTATTAAATCCAAATCTGGACCTGGAGAAATAGTTAAATCATTGCAACGGTATCAATGACAGCAACACAAACAAGGGCATCTGATGTGGGCGTCCTTCATGCAACTTGTCTTTCCACAACACATCTCATTGATTGAGCCACAGTCATGGGTCAAATGTTGACCAAGATTGGATGTTTAGCATCTAGAATGCTGCCAGGTGCTCACAGTATTGTACCAGATGGACAAAGCTGTTAGCAGGAAAACAACTCAAGATTTCTATAGGGGACTAGTTGAGGGTATGAGCAATGATGGCCTAGAATTGACTCTGGGCATCAATGAAAACAACCTGAGTGGTCTCTTCTGGAGGACTTTTGGGTTGAAGACTATGAGCAATTTCCAAAATTCTTAGGCATGGCAGCGCTATAGGAGGGCAAGCTCTTCAAGACTTTTGTGTAAACCCCACCTGTTTGTCCTTTCATATTGTCTTCCATGTCTTGGGCTCTTGTGGCCAATAAAAGAATATTATTATTATTATATGTGTGTGTAATAGCACAAAATGTTATTCAAACACAAAGAAAAGAAAGTAGATAATATGTAATGTAGAGTTTATCATGTTTATTGAAACTGGAAAATTTCACTTCTTTTCTTGTACTTTTTCTCTGAAATCTTATTTTTTCATAGTCTTTTTCCTATGAAAGACCATATATGTACTGACTGTTCATAGTCTCAGTTACACTGCTGTCTAATTTAATGAGATTTTCAGTTTCTATACACACAAACACACACACTGGTTCATTTTGTGCATGCACATGTGTATATTGGACACTGAATTTAATGCAGTACTTTTCCCTGACTCAAAGAAAATTTTTAAATAAAAAAGTAACTAGATATTGCCTTTATTCATTTTTTAAAATTCTCTTTTTTTTTTAAACTCATTATTTCAGCCTGAGACCAATCTAAAGTTTAAAATATAGAAAAAATATTTTCATAATTTTGCCTACAAGGGCAGAAAATTCTCCACATTATCAATGTCATCATTCTCATTGCTGTAAGCAAGCAAATCTTTGATGACAAACTTCCAGCCACAATTATCCCATCTTTTTAGACACACTGAGTCTACTATTTATAAGGACACATTAGTCAATGTATATGTCAATTTTCGAGGCAGCAGAGCACAATATTAATGAGATTTGGTTATTATTTCAAGCAGAGTAAAAGTCTGCAAAGAGTCCCTGTTTTGGCTAATGTGGCAGAATGTTTTTTGATATCATAAGGTCAGTTCTGAACTAGCAGACCTGTGATATATGAGTATATGTATGCTTGTTTACATGTGCATATGCACACACACGCATACAAAAGTACATGCTCTGCTGTAATACCAAATAGCACCTGTACAAGAAACTTAATGCACTGGCAACATACACACACACACACGTATTTGTTTAAGAATCATACCATGCTGAAATTATATCACAAACAGATAATTTTTTTCTCTCCTGGATCTAACTTCTTTCATTTCATTACAGCACCCCTCCCAAACCTTATCTCTTTTATACCCTACCTTCCACCCATCAACACAAAAATATGTTTTTTTCCACAATATTATTCACAGCCAGACTGAAAATTTTTGTTCTTTTATTCCCATAAAAGAATCTGTTTTTTTAATTCTAATTAGTATCTCATATATTTTATCAAATATCACAGCAGTCCAAATAATGGAAAAAATTTAATTTTTTTACAAAATAGAAACATCAGTGTGTGTGTGTGTGAGAGAGAGAGAGAGAGAGAGAGAGTGAGTGAGTGAGTGAGTGCATAAGCACAGAGCTTTTGATTAGTGGTTGTCAGCAGAAAACAAGTATCTTCTACCATTTCCAATATTCATAGAAGAAAACAGTTTAAGGAATCTATCTTTAAAATTCCATGTTCAGCTGAAGAAATAAGTAGATTGCAGAATTTTCTCAAGTTGGAATTCTCCTGAAAAAGAAATAAAACCAACTGTATATGTATGTGTGTGTATACATAGATGTTATAGTCAATTCATAAAATAACAGTGATTGATTCTGCATAGGCATACGGATAGGTAAAAGACATGCAAACAGCATCAGTAAATTTATGAGGCAAAGAGAAGATAAACAATGCATGAAATTAGACAAGTGAAATTAGACATATGAGTAAAAAAAGTATAGAAATATATAATAAATAAACAACAAAGAAATGTACAATGAAGAATAGTGCACCAATGGAAGAAACAGAAGAGAATCAAATGTTTCAGGTAATATACTGTAACAAAAAAAAAGAAAAAGGATTAAGAGAGGCAAGAGAAAAATAAATGATACCCCCACCTCCATCCCTATAATTGACTTTCAAGCTATTTCTATCTACAAAATTCTACTCACAGGTTATTGGTTAATCTGAAGTTGTGGCAGAAGATACTTAATGAAGATCCTTAGCCAAGGTTTGATCCCACTTGGCAAAGTTGGATTGAACCTGAAGACATGTGATACTGACTCAAACTTCTTCACAGCCGATATTCATCTGATCTAAGAATGGTGATTTGGGTAAGGATATTTTCTGAAAGATTAACAGGTCCAATATTTTTTATGATAATGCACAAGAGAACATAGATCCATATACTACAATCCTTTCTTATCCCTACATTAGATGATATTCATTTGTCAGATAGGTATAAAGTCTCCCTTTTAACAAGATGATCCATCATATTTTGCTATTAATCAAAGTTTGCCAGGAAAGTGAATCTGGAGGCATATTCTTATTGATATATAGCCTCAGATTACCAATACTCTGAGAGTGGAATTTGGTAGATAGAAACTGCTTGGAATTTAATTGTGTGTGTGTGTGATGGCTATAGAGATTGGATGGAGTTGAAGGGTGGATGTAGTGAATGGTGGATAAGTGAAGAGGATCAATGACACATATGAGTAAAAAGGAGTAGGAGATTGCTAAAATTACAGAAAGTATGAAGAGAAGTAGAATAGTAATCATGATACAGTAGATAAGGGAAGGAGGTTAAAGAGAGAGATGACATGTAGTTGGACATATTGCAAGACTGTGAAAGGAAGTCATTGAATTTGATTCAATTTCGTTTCTCTTGCCCCAACAGGTCTTCACAAGCAGAGTTTAGTGTCCAATGAAGGAAAGGTTGGCATGGTGCCAGTCATTGAGTTTGGTTCGATTTTGATTTTGATTTTGATTTCACTTGCCTCAACAGGTCTTTGCAAGCAGAGCTTTAGTGTCCAATGAAGGAGAGGTAAACATAAGTGGACTGGCTACAACCCCTGGCAAAGGCCACGGGTTATGGTCTCACTTGGCTTGCCGGGTCTTCTCACGCACAGCATATTTCCAAAGTCTCGGTCACTAGTCATTACCACAGTGAGGCCTAATGTTCAAAGGTCGTGCTTCACCACCTCATCCCAGGTCTGCCTTTAACTCATACAGTCTGCCTTTTACTCTAAGAGTGAGTGAGTGCATAAGCACAGAGCTTTCGATTAGTGGTTGTCAGCAGAAAACAAGTATCTTCACGGAGTGAATTAGGGAGTGAGTTAATTTAGATGAGATGCAGTTTGGGTTCGTGCCAGGGAAAAGCACCACTGACACTATATTTCTGGTAAGACAGAAAAATATTGAGAAAACATCAATACATCTGAGAGTGAAAACAGCCAAATCTCCTCTGAATTGTACAACTTTTCCTCTGAAAATATTTACAATTTTTTTTTTTACCCCCAAAAGGCTCCTCCTATACTTTTTAAGTTAAAAAATTTTCCCTACAAATTTCTTTATAATCATAATCTATGACATTTGTATAAAATTTCATTAGCATGGGTTGGACGATTTGACTGAGGACTGGTGAACCAGATGGCTACACCAGGCTCCAATCTGATTTGGCAGAGTTTCTACAGCTGGATGCCCTTCCTAACGCCAACCACTCTGAGAGTGTAGTGGGTGCTTTTACGTGCCACTGGCACGAAGGCCAGTCAGGAGGTACTGGCAATGGCCACGCTCAAAAATGGTGTATTTTACGTGCCACCTGCATAGGAGCCAGTCCAGCGGTACTGGCAACGAACTTGCTAGAATGTCTTTTCACAAGCCAGGAAGGCGACGTTGGTAACGATCACGCTCAAATGGTGCTATTTACGTGCCCCTGGCATGGAAGCCAAACAGCTGGTGCTCTGGCAATGATCACGCTTGGAGGGTGCTCTTAGTGATCTACTGGTACAGGTGCCATCACGATTTCGCTTTCGCCTGCTCCAACAGGTCTTCACAAGCCGAGTTTAGTGTTGAATGAAGAGAGGTTGGCATGGGTGCTAGTCTACAAATTTAGTTCGATTTCAATTTCGATTTCACTTGCCTCAACAGGTCTTCGCAAGCGGAGTTTAGTGTCCAAAGAAGGAATGTTATGCGTAAGTGGTCTGGCTGCATCTCAGGCAGAGGCCTTGGATTTTGGTCTCACTTGGCTTGCTGGGTCTTCTCACGCACAGCATATTTCCAAAGGTCTCCGTCAGAAGTCGTTGCCACAGTGAGGCCTAATGTTCGGAGGTCGTGTTTCAACACCTCATTCCAGGTCTTCTTGGGCCTGCCCCTTCCATGGGTTCCCTCAACCGATAGGGTGTGGCCCTTTTTCACACAGCTACCCTCATCCATTCTTGCCACATGTCCATACCAGTGCAATCGTCTCTCTTGCACACCACAACTGATGCTTCTTAGGTTCAACTTTTCTCTCAAGATACTTACACTCTGTCGGGTATGCACACTGACATTACTCATCCATCGGAGCATACTGGGTTCATTCCTTGTGAGCTTACGCATGTCCACAGCAGTCATGGCCCATGTTTCACTGCCATGTAGCATGGCTGTTCGTACACATGCGTCATACAGTCTGCCTTTTACTCCGAGTGAGAGGCTCTTTGTCGCCAGCAGAGAGCTCTCTGAACTTTGCCCAGGCTATTCTTATTCTAGCAGCTACACTTTCAGCGCACCCACCCCCACTACTAACTTGGTCACCCAGATATCGGAAGCTATCAACTATGTCCAGTTTTTCTCCCTGGAATGTGACGGAAGTTGTTTTCTGCACATTTTCAGTGTTTATTGCACCTGAACATCTGCCACATACAAAAACTAACTTCCTAGTTAACCTTCCTTTGATATTGCTGCACCTCTTATGTGTCCATAGCTTGCACTGGGTACATCTTATAAAGTTTCTACCTACACCTTTTCTACAGATCGAGCAGGGCCATCTACCTGAAGGGGATTGTGTTTTGTCTACCTTCCTACTTATTAGGACTTTGGTTTTAGCTAGGTTGACTCTAAGGCCCTTCAATTCTAGTCCCTGCTTCCACACCTGAAACTTCTCTTCTAGTTCTGATAGTGACTCAGCAATTAGTGCAAGGTCATCAGCATAGAGGAGCTCCCAGGGGCATCCTGTCTTGAATTCCTCCGTTATCGCCTGGAGGACTATGATAAATAGGAGGGGGCTGAGGACAGAACTTTGGTGGATCCCTACCTCTACCCGGAATTCTTCACTGTACTCATTGCCAACCCTCACCTTACTGACAGCGTCTCTGTACATGGCTCGCACAACTCTCACTAACCATTCTTTTATCCCTAGTTTCCTCATTGACCACCAGATAAGGGATCGAGGGACCCTGTCAAAGGCTTTCTCCATGTCAACGAAAGCCAGGTACAGAAGTTTATCCTTGGCTAGGTATTTCTCCTGCAGCTGTCTTACCAGAAATAGAGCATCAGTGGTGCTTTTCCCTGGGACGAACCCAAACTGCATCTTATCTAAACTAACTCACTCCCTAATTAGTTAGGCTATGACCCTCTCCATGACTTTCATAACCTGATCTAACAACTTGATACCTCTGTAATTATTTGTATCTAAAGCGTCCCCTTTACCTTTGTAACAGTTGACTATGGTACTGCTACATCAGTCATTGGGCATAACTCCTTCATGTATCACCTAGTTAACAATATGGGTTACTAGGCTATAGCCGACACTACCAGATATTTTGAGCATCTCTGCAGTGATTCCTGATGGGCCGGGGTCTTTCCCTGTCTTCATACTCTTAATTGCTTTATCTACCCTGGTACTGTCAACTCGGATAGCTGGTCCCTCTGTTGGGTCCACATTCGGCAGACTCTCTTTCTCCCATTCATTCTCTTTATTGAGCAATCTTTCGTAGTGGCGTCTCCAAACCTCTTTCTTTGCAGCCTAGTTTAGTGCAAGCATACCATCATCCATGTGAACACATTTCTCTCCTACGACATCACGATTCTCTCTCACACACTGTCTTGCAACACGAAATACTTCAAGTCTTTGGTCCTCACGGCGCAGAATATATTGGCAAACTTTTTCTTATCTGCTTCTCCTCTGGCTAAATAAACCTGTTGCCTAGCTTTGCAACTATTGCTATTATTCTCATTATTAATCATTTCATCGTCATTATTATTAACTCTACTGCTTCTTGCATTATTGTCACTCTTCTCATTATCATTAGTACTGACATTATTATTATTATCATCACCAGTTATTATTGATTTCAAATTTTGGCACAAGGCCAGTAATTTCGGTGGAGGAGGTAAGTCAATAACACCTACCCCACTGTGTAACTGGTATTTATTTTATCGACCCTGAAAGGATGGAAGACAAAGTTGACCATGGTAGAATTTGAACTCAGAATGTAAGGATGAAAGAAATTCCATTAAGCATTTTGTCCATCATGCTAATGATCCTACCAGCTTGCCACCTTGGCTACCGTTATTATTAAGAGCTATATATATTGTAATTCATATTATTGCTATTGAAATTAACATTATTACTACCACTAATATTACTATTATTTTTCTTGTTGTCATTATAATTATTATAACTGTTATTATTGTTAAGGTGATGAGCCGGTAAAATCATTCACACATCAGACAAAATGCTTGGTGGCATTCCGTCCATTTTTACGTTCTGAGTTTAAATGCTGCTGAGATTCACCTTGACTTTCATCCTTTCAGGGTTGATAAAATAAGTACCAGTTGAGCCCTGGGGTTTAATGTTATCAGCTAACCTTCTCCCCTGAAATTTCATTTTTGTGCTTTTATTAGAAAAGTTATTATTATTGTCGCTGCTATTGTTGCTATTACTACTACTACTACTACTACTACTACTACTACTACTACTACTACTACTACTACTACTACTACTTATTTTTACCTCTAGATAAGCTGACTCTTTAACTTCCAAGCATTGTGCGAAGCTATAATTTGTGCTGTTTCAAGTTGTTGAATATGCAAACTTAACTGAATGCTTATTAAACAATTTTCCATATAGACTTGATGGTGAGAAATGCTTCTCCAAAGTCATGAAAAATTTTCTCAGAATGTTGATGGTGTCTGGCAAGTCTACCTAATGTGGATCCAACAAAGGGACAAACTATCTGAATTGACAGTAGCAATTAAGGATATGAAAACAGGGAAAGCCTCTGGCCTATCAGGAATCACCGCTGAGATGTTTAAAATATTTGGTGGAGTGGGATACGCCCTAGTCACCTGTATATAAATCAGGTTGTCCATGAGGGAGTCATACCCAATGACAGGTGTAGCACAGTCAACTGCTGCAAAGATTAAGGTGACACCTTAGACAGAAATAGTTACAGAGGTATCAAATTGCTGGTCCAGGTCATGAAAGTTAGAGAAAGAGTCATATCTCAACTAATTAAGAAGAGAGTTAGCTTGGATGAGATGCAGTTTGGTTTTGTGCCAGTGAGAAGCACTAGTGATGCTATCTTCCTAGTAAGGCAACAGCAGGAGAAGCATTTAGCCAAAAATAAACCTCTGTACTTGGCTTTTGTTGACATGAGCAAGCCTTTGACCGAGTTCCCCACTCCCTTATCTGGTGGCCAATGCAGAAGCTAGAGACAGCTGAGTGGTTGGTGAGAGCTGTATAAGCCACATACAAGAATGCCATTAACAAGGTGAAAGATGGCAACGATTTTAGTGTACAGGTAAGGGTTCACCAAGGATCAGTTCTCAACCCTCTCTTGTTTATTATAGTCCTCTGGGCCATAATAAAAAAATTCAAGATTGATTGCCCTTAGAGGCTCAGCTGAATAACTACTAGAATTAGAGAAGTTTCAGGTGTGGAAGCAAGGTTTGAAATCTAAGGGTCTTAGAATTAATTTAGCAGAGACACGTAAAAGACACCTGTGCCAGTGACATGTGAAAGGCACCCATGCTGATGACACTTAAAAGACACCTAGTACATTCTATGGATTGGTTGGTGTTAGGAAGGGCATCCAGGGATGTCAAACATTCAAGTCCAGTACAGTCCAAGTAAAGAATATATATAAAAATATATATTCAGTATTTGCAAAAACAATGAATGAAATAAAAAGAAAGGAAAAATTGTAGGTGTAGACGATCTTAAATTCATAATCCAGGTTGGTACAGAACCAATACACATTCTACAAATTGTTTCAGAGTCTAATTAATTCCAAAGACAAAAATGAAAAACTCTTCTTGAAATAAAAATTAGATTCTTTGTCAGGAATTACATACTGGTATGAATAATTATGACCAACAAAAATATACAAAGACCTTTCATAGCCCAGACGGGAACAAACAAACAAAGAATAATAGAATGAAAGATAACTAGAACACCAGATAATTCAAAACCAGAAAAATATATATAAAAAAAACCACTTCAGCATTTTATTAACATTACAATTCATATGTAAATATCTAGTAAAGACAGATAAATTTAATGAAACAAAAATTAAGTACAAAAATAATAGGGTTATCTAATCAAAATCAAAAATTATTAACTACAAACCAATATATTATCCGCTAATAAATGTCTTAATTCAAAGTTAATAATATGGTAATATCAAACGAAAAGAAAAAGAAAAAGCAATTATATATACTCAGCCCCTTCATGTTAATCATAGTCCTGTAGGCTATAACAGAGGAATTTTAAACTGGCTGGCCTTAGGAACTCCTCTACAATAGCTTTCACTTAGTGATAGCATCCCTGTACATGGCTTGTACAGCTCTCATCAATTACGCAACTATCCCTCGCTTCCACATTGACCACCAAATAAGAGAGCATGGGACCCTGTCAGAAGCTTTCTCCATGTCAACAAAAGTCTAGTGGAGAGGTTTATTTTAGGCTAAATGCTTCTCCTGCAGTTGCCTTACTAGGAAGATAACATCACTAGTGCTTCTGTCTGGCACAAAACCTAACTGCATCTCAATATATAGACACATTCAAACATGCACACACACACACACACACACACATATATATATGAATAGATACATATACATTGCCTGTTTACTTGGTAGACAACCATGATCATCTCTAACAGGTTGACTAAAAACTGATTGTTCCTACAAACATGAAATTGACAGTGACACATGAAGACTTACAGAGTTTGCCACAAAGATTGCAATCTAAATCTGCACTTCCAGCCTGATGGTTTGGCCTCTCAGCTAGAGGATCATTATGAGTTTTCAAATGTCTTTGTGAGTCCAGAGTGGTTCTTGCAGACTTTGCTGCATACATCACAGGTAAGTGGGTTTGCAATAACAAATTGAGCATAATCTGTTGGTGGTTTGTGTATCTGACTCCAAAGGTGGCTTTAGGGTCCTGTATTTGGCAAGCATATTCAATCATACTTACAGCAAACAAACAACTAATTCTACTTCTCCCTTGTGGGCAGCTCTTTTGCCCTTTGCCCAGCTTATTGAATTTGCATGGAATAAGCAACATCCTTCATATATTTGTTTTCTCCATATATAATTAGATACATACATAAATATATTTACACACACACACACACACACATCTATGAATAAAACAGATAAATGGGGTGAGAGGATAGATGTTTATTCCATTCATTTACAATCATTTCAAAATTTTGTTAGTTAAATATTAGACATTACATCAACCTTCACATGTAAAAAAAAATTTAAATATATGTGTGTGTATACCCTTATATACAAGGGCGCTGAGAAGTAAAACAGACAAATCTTCAGAATGATTCATATTAGTCCAAAACATGAACTCTACCACAGAGTGAAAGCTGACCCAATATATATCCACTGGTGATAAATGGCCATAGAACAATACACATTTAGAGGAAAAAGCAGGAGAAAAATACAATAAAACCAAAAAACAAAATCCAAATTATTAAAAAAGCAAAATTAAAGAATCAGAAAATAATAAAATAGGTTTATCTACGTAAGATATTGTACTAAGACAGAACTATTTTCTAGTAGATGAATAAAAGAATAAATAATAAAGCATATGATCAGTGGGAAGAGAAAACAAAATAAGGTTTAGAATCAAATTGATTGTTGGATATCGTCAATTAGTTAACTACAAATATTTCATGTAAATTCGTTATAGGATGTTCATTTTTATACCATTAACCTTCCTTTACCCTTATAGTTAATTTAACTACTAGCATGTAATCTACTGTTATAATAATACTAATAGATGTAGCCATTTATTTCCTGTACTCCATTTCATCATATTTTACCTTATTTTAGCCTACCTTGTTTATTCATTTGCTATTCATTTATCCATATACTTTTAGCTGTTTCCATTTACAACTTATGTAATCATAAATATAGAGAAAATATCTTAACTTGTATAATTGTTAATGCAGTTGCCTAACAAAACTTGAATCAGTGCATGAAAGTAAATGTGTGGATACTGTTGCCCTATATATTTTGTGGGTAGAAAGTTCTAGGTATTGATGCAAATGAAAAGGACAATAATCCATACTAATTATTGAGCTTCTACTATTATACCACTAGTTCAAAATTAGTGCTCTGTGCTATATTGTACGTGTGTGTGTGTGTGTGTGTGTGTGTGTGTGTGCATGCATGCAGGTGATGTGAATGTGGGTATGTATAAATGTTGATGAACATACTTGCTAATACTCATTTATGAATGTATGTACATGTGTTCTACTGTGCTTGTGGTTATTCACATAGTGGGTATGTGTGTGTATGCTTACATCTTCCAACAAAACTCTGTTCTCCCAGACACATGGCCTGTTAGCTTACTAGACTTCAGTCTACTGGACAATAACATGACGTGTAGTCAAGAGTGGTCAATTAATACTCCCATAACACCACACAATATCTTAAGACTGCTATGACTCGCACTATGTTCAAAATTGATAAAGATCATCTGATTTGGTCTTGTCAATACTGCCAACCTTGTACTGAAGCAGTCATAAATGCCAGCAGTAGATTCATTGAATAGGTGGAATAAAAGGATTCTCAAGATTGTTTGTAGCAATTTCTTTTCAAATACAGCTTTTCTTTGATGAGCTATGTGTCATTTTTTAAATTTATACAAACAACCTCAAAATTCTGATGCAACCTGCATTCATATACAACCTCTCCACTATTGTATCTCTTGGATTTTCAGAATGATGCAAAGATTTATCCCAACCCTCAATCACAGTCATTCTTGTTAGCAGAGAACTTAATGTGAAATTTGTTTGATTCTTTGAATCCCTACTCTCTCTCACTATATATATATATATATATATATATATATATATATATATATTGCCAGTGCCCCTGGACTGGCTCTTGTGCGGGTGGCACATAAAATACACCATTTTGAGCGTAGCCGTTGCCAGTACCGCCTGACTGGCCTTCGTGCCGGTGGCACGTAAAAGCACCCACTACACTATCTGAGTGGTTGGCGTTAGGAAGGGCATCCAGCTGTAGAAACTCTGCCAAATCAGATTGGAGCCTGGTGTAGCCATCTGGTTTCACCAGTCCTCAGTCAAATCGTCCAACCCATGCTAGCATGGAAAGCGGACGTTAAACGACGATGATGATGATGATGAGATAAGGAAATAATTTTATTCTCAAACGTAGGATAATGTTAATAATATAGCATAAACAGGATAAACTGTCCATCTTTTGCAGAAAAATCTGTTGGCGGCCAGCCATGAGACTTGGGGATGTGAATTTGAGTCTTATGGCTGACCACCGACAGATTTTTCTGCAAAATATGGATAGTTTATCCTGTTCATGCTATATCATTAGTATTATCCTGTGTTTGAGAATAAAATTATTTCCTTATCTGTATCTTTCGATACATTTCAAAGCTTCAAGACTTTGTTTGTTGACTTTCAAAGTAAGTTGGATTTAACATATGATAGCGTCATATGTATATGTATATCTATCTATCTATCTATCTATCTATCTATATATATATATATATATATATATATATATATATATATATATAATGGGTCCGAAACCGGTACCTGTTTAAGAATGCTTTTTTATGTGATTTTAAATGTCTTGCCCGCTCACGTTTTGGTATGTTGCTATATTTCATGTTGAGAACAATTTAGGTCTTAATAGACACAAGATGTGATCTATTTCTAGCACAGTAATTGTCCAAGTTAGTGGTCAACGTTATTTTTTTAAAAATATATATATATAGGTATAAGTTGGTTATGTGGTAGGAAGTTTGCTTCCCTATCACATGGTTTCAGGTTCAGTCCCACTGTGTGGCACCTTGGGTGTCTTCAACTATAGCCACGGACAAAACAAAACATTGTCAGTGGATTTGGCAGATGGAAACTGTAAGAAGCCTGTCATGTATATATATTGGATCATCCCATAAATAATGCAGCGTTTTCAATTGCATGAACTAAAAGTTGGAGGGAGATGGGATAAGCTACCTGCATCAACTTGCTATAAAAGCAGGTTGTAATTTTATCTTGTCCTTATTCTTAGTGCAAGTTTTGAAGAATGCAGTTCGATTTTAACAGTTATTTTTTCAAAGCTATAATGGAAGTGGCAAAGGAGCATATTTGGCATATTTTGCTTTATCAGTTCAATAAAGACAACAACACAATGGAAAGTGCAAGGAATATTAATGAAGTATATGGGGAACAGGCAATAAGTGTAAGCCAGTGTCAATGGTGGTTCCAGAAATTATGAGCTGGAAACTACAGCCTAGAAAACTAGCCTCATCCTGGAAGATCTGTAGAGCTCAACGAGGACATCTTGCAAACCCTGGTGGAACAAAAAATCCCATCATAACTGCTGAGGAACTAGCAGAAAAGCTTGGATTTGGTCATTCAGCCATTCATTGACACCTGCCATCAGAAAAGCACACTGGGTCAATGAGTTCCTCACAAACTTTCTAAGTCTAATCGCGCACAGAGAAAATGTGTGCTCTTTTTAGTTGTCATGTCTCACGAATGAATCTTTTTTGGACTGAATAGTGACTGGTGATGAGAAATGGATTCTCTATAAAAATGTGAAGCACCGAAGACAGTGGGTAGGGAAAGGAGAAACACTAGCATCCTAGACTAAAGAAGGTCTTCACCCATGTAAGGTGTTGTTATCTGTTTGGTAGGATATGAAAGGTTTAGTCCACTTTGAACTTTTAAACCCAAGCCAATTAACAACAAAGGGGATCTACTGTGAGCAGCTTGAGTCAGCGCTAGAAGAAAAACAACCATCTTTGGTTTGAAGACAAAAGGTGTTCTTCCATCAGGATAATGCTTGACCATACACAGCGAGGATGACATTTCAAAGGCTGGAGCAATTTGAATGGGAAACAATGCCCCACCCACCATATTTGGTAGACATTGCCCCATCTGATTATAATTTATTCCGCAGCCTTCAAAATCATTTGGATGGAAAAAATACGAATTCTGTAGATGAGGTCAAAACAGTACTGGAGAAGTATTTTTCGTCACGGACAGGTGAATTTTGGAAGAGGGGCCTTGCAAGTCTACCAGAAAGATGGAAGAGCATTATAGAAAATGAAAGAGAGTATATTGTAGATTAAAAAAGAACTTTGTTTACCTTAATTTTGAAAAATAAAAGACGTATAAAAAACTGCTAAAAATATCTAATGGTGTGGCATATGGTTTAGTTAATTAGGTTGTACAAGAAGACATTACCCCCAATGATTAGTTTGGTATAGCAGCATCATAGTCAACTGTTACAAAGATAAAGGAGATGCCTTAGAAAGAATTACAGAGGTAACAAATTACTGGATCAGGTTATGAAAGTCACTGAAAGAGACATAGCCCAGTTAATTAGAAAGACACTTAACCCTTTCGTTACTAACCCGGCTGTAGCCGGCCGAGCATACCCATTGTTATTTAAATGTATATTTGAACCCAAATCTCGTTAGTAAATTCGTTAAAACACCTGATTTCACTTTGCAAACAGTTGAGTTATTGTTTCCGACATTGTTTGGCGTGATATTTGAACTCAGTCAATTTTGGAAGATTTTTTTCCACATTTTTTGCGGCGTTAATTTTTTTCAACTTTGAAGATGGAGGAGTTTCAGGCTATCAAGCAGTGATTCCGAATCTGAAGGTTTTTCAACAGAAGATATGGAGATATCAAAGAAAAGAATGAATGAGCTACAAAAGCACGTGGTGAACGATAATGAATCAGATATTTCTGTATCCTAAACTGAAAGCAGCGACAGCGACAGTGAGGATGATTTTACACCAGAAAAAGATTTTAGAAATATTTTTATTAACAATTTTTCTGAGGAAACAGGGTCTACCCATAGTCTTTCTCAGGAAGTGAAACCTTTAGACTTCTTTTTCATGCTTGTTTGAAATGATTATTGCGGAAACAAACCGTTACGCAGAATGTAAACAAACCAGAAAAAAAAGATAGCTTGTGGTTTCCTGCAACTGTAGATGAAATACGGGCATTTTTTGCCATAAATATTATTATGGGTATTAGACAGTTACCCAGAATAACAAATTACTGGAGCGATCAGGAACCTTTTGGCGATGAATATATTTCCAGTATTATGAACGAGTACGATTCGTGAAGCTGAACCAATATTTACATGTGAGAGACACTAGCAGTACCCCCCCACCAGTACGTGGAGAACTTTCAGACAAAAATTATGCAATAGAATTGATTAAGAACCCTTTCTTTAATTATGTTCCAAATATCACATTAATATGTTAATAAATAAAAAAGTTACAGGTGTTTAATGACTAGTCTAAATTCATGATTATTTTAGAATTTAATTGAAACTCATGAGGGGTGTATTTTGATCAGAAATATAGTAACGAAAGGGTTAATCTAGATGAGTTACAATTTAGTTTGTCTCAGAGAAGCACTACTGATGCTCTATTTATAGTTCTGAAAGTACATGAGAAATATTTAGCCTGGGAAAAACCTTTAACAGGGTGCCTCAATCCCTTATCTGGTGGTTGCTGCAAAAGTTAGATGGTGAAGTGCTAGTGAGAACCATTCAAGCCATGTATGAGAATCCCATTAGTAAAGTGAGAGTTAACAATGAGTACAGAAGTGAATTTAGTATGCAGGTAGGAGTTCATCAGGATTTGGTAATCAGTCCTCTCTAATTCATCATGGTCTTCCAGACCATAACAGAGGGAATTTAAGACCGGTTACCCAGGGAAACTCCTCTATGCTAATGACATTGTACTTATAACTGAAAGTATAGAAGAATTAGATTTTAAAATTCCAAGTATTGAAACAAAGCCTGGAATCAAAGGGTCTTAAGGTTAACTTAGCAAAAACTAAAGTTCTAATTAGCAGGAGAACAGATAGAATACTCATCCCTTTCGGCAAATGGTACTGTTGTATATGTAAGCAAGGTGTAGGTGGAAATTCCATACAATGTGTTCAATGCAAACTAAGGACACATAGGTGCAGTGAGATCAAAAGTAGGTTAAAATAGAAATTTAAATTTCTTTGTGGTAGATGTGCAGGAGCAATAAATAATAAGAACACAAGGGAAATAAATGTTCTGAAATGCTCAGGAGGCTCCCTAGAAGTAATAGATAGTTTCTATTTTCTAGGTGACCTAATTAGCAGTGGTGGAGTATGCTCTGAAAGTACAGTTGCTAGAGAAATTGGAGAAAGTTCAGAGAACTTTTACCTCTGTTGTTTACAAAAGGCCCCTCTTTCAGAATGAAAGGCAGATTGTATGATGCCTGTGAATAAACAGCAATGTTGCATGGCTGTGAACTTTAGGCTGTGAATGCAGAGGATATGTGAAGATTTAAAGGAAATGAAACAAGTATGTTACAATGGATGTGCAGAAGAGAAAACTGCACTGGTATGGACATGCAATGCAGGTGGATGAGGACAGTTGTATAAAGTATAGATCACTAAACATGGAAGGAACATGTGGAAAAAGTAGACCTAAGAAAACATGAGAGACTGAGATTATGATATTATGTCATGCTTGAAAAGACGTGTCCATCTCATCAAAATTGAAGCTTTCTAAATCCTTCCCCCACAACTCATCTTCTGATACCCACTCTTCCATCAACTTTCTATGTTGCCTTATTTTCTTCACTTCCCTTTACACTGAACCTCTGTGTCCAGCTCATTCCTTATCTTTTATCATTTGTCACACTATTTTAACTCGGTGCACTTATTCACACATCCACCTTTTCCCCTCTGCTATCTTATTCCATATTCATGCTGTACCTGTACCTAAAATCTCTCTCCTTCTCTCTCACTTTCCAGGTAGGTGAGCCATGTATTCATCTCTTCCACATGACACCTGCTCCTCTATCTCTATCATACTGCTATCATAATTTCTTATTCCTCCAGTCTATATTCCAGTCAGCCAAGGATTCTTATTTTGCAGGTACTTAGTGAACTCATTGGTGCTGGTGCCATGTAAACAGCACCCAGCACACTCTGTTAAGTGGTTGGTGTTAGAAAGAACATCCATCTGTAGAAGCCATGCCAAAGCAGACATAGAACATGGAACCCTTTGGCTCAAACTGTCCAGCATGAAAAAAACGACATTAAATGATGAAGTGTGTGTGTGTGTGTGTGTGTGTGTGTGTGTGTGTGTGTGTGTGTGTGCATGTATGAGTGGAGTGTGTGTGCACATGTCACATATTTGTGTTACTGTTTCCTTATCTTGATACTGCTTGATAGGTGCAAGCATGTGTCACTGTCATGCAAGCAATGTCTATTTCCAATCTTTCAAGACTTGTCTGGTCAGGGGGAAATATTTCCTTACTTGGAAACACAAGGGTTGGTGACAGAAAGGCATCCTGATACACAAAAATCTGCCTCAACAAATTCTGTCCAACCTGTGCAAGCAGCAGATGTTAAAATGATGTTGATTCTATATATATATATATATATATATATATAATCAAATTATAGTACTTTACTTCTATTATGGTCATCTAGGACTATCAATTAGCACATATTTATATTGGTAATTGAACCTTTATAACATAGATTCCTGATCTCTCACCTTAACGTCTAATCTACTTAAATCAATCATCAGATTCCTGTATTGATTATCCTTGTTATTTCCTAACATCCTTTCTTTTTTCAGTCCCTTAAACCTTAGTAAGCATATTAATATAAACTAATATAAATCCGATAATAATTTTTATTTTTTATTCACATTATATAAATAAAGCTTACCTATGTGTCTCCTAAATAGTATCATTATCTTATCTTCAGCTAATAATTTTTTTTAAGATAATTCAAAATAGTTTTCATGAACCCAATATACTTAATATCCTTAAACTTGACACCCTATCCAGAGCCCCTGAATTCAATACTGACATTATTTCATGATTTTTGTGGAAAATAATTACATCTCATTTTATTTATTTTATTAACATACCTCTTATTGTGAAAACATTGGTTAGAGTATTGTTGTTGTCTGTACCACTATACTGTTACTCTATTCAGACTAAAAGAAAAAAACCTATTTGACCCATATACCTAGGGTTGTAATTCCTCAACATTTTGATAGTAGTAAAATGACCTGATACTACTATGACCAGTGAAACCTTTATATTCTAATACATTTTATAGCCTTGTCCATGCATACTGCTTACACCTTCCCTCTCTTTAGAAGTAATTGTCCCTTTGCTATCACCACTAGATAAAGAAACAATAAAATCTGAGACAGTTAAAACTTTTGTCTAGAATCAATTACTAGCCTGATATACTCGGCTATGTCAAGATGGACTTATGTATTCTTCCTCACATTTGGATTTTTATGTATTCTCTCTCCCACTTGGATTTGAAATGTTGCCACATTTATAATATGTCTTTTCTACAGTAATTTTCTGCATTTTCGTGCAGCTGAAGATTGCTTTTCATATTGCATTTAATGTAATGCTCGCATTGCTTAAATAAATTGGAGTAGCATGAAACGTGTGTACTGCAATCACTTTTGAAATCCGTGTTGCTTATTTTTTGATGATATATATATATATATATATATATATATATATTGAGACAGTTGCAGGAGAAATACCTAGCTAAGGATAAACCTCTGTACCTGGCTTTCGTTGACATGGAGAAAGCCTTTGACAGGGTCCCCCGATCCCTTATCTGGTGGTCAATGAGGAAACTTGGGATAGAAGAGTGGTTAGTGAGAGCTGTGCGAGCCATGTACAGAGATGCTGCCAGTAAGGTGAGGGTTGGAAATGAGTACAGCAATGAATTCCGGGTAGAGGTAGGGGTCCACCAAGGTTCCGTCCTCAGCCCCCTCTTATTTATCATAGTCCTCCAGGCAATCACAGAGGAGTTCAAGACAGGTTGCCCCTGGGAGCTCCTCTATGCTGATGACCTTGCCCTAATTGCGGAGTCACTATCAGAACTAGAGGAGAAGTTTCAGGTGTGGAAGCAAGGTCTAGAATTGAAGGGCCTTAGAGTCAACCTAGCTAAAACCAAAATCCTAATAAGTAGGAAGGTAGATAAAACACAAACCCCTTCAGGTAGATGGCCCTGCTCAGTATGTAGAAAAGGAGTAGGTAGTAACTCTATAAGATGTACCCGGTGCAAGCTATGGACACATAAGAGGTGCAGCAACATCAAAGGCAGGTTAACTAGCAAGTTAGTTTTTGTTTGTGGCAGATGTTCAGGTGCAATAAAGACTGTAAACAAACAGGAAACAACTTCTATCTCATTCCAGGGTGAAAAACTAGAGGTAGTCGATAGCTTCCGCTATCTGGGCGACCAAGTTAGTAGTGGGGGTGGGTGCGCTGAAAGTGTAGCTGCTAGAATAAGAATAGCCTGGGCAAAGTTTAGAGAGCTCTTACCCCTGCTGGCGACAAAGGGACTCTCGCTCAGAGTAAAAGGCAGACTGTATGACGCATGCGTACGAACAGCCATGCTACATGGCAGTGAAACATGGGCTGTAACTGCTGAGGACATACGTAAGCTCGCAAGGAATGAAGCCAGTATGCTCCGTTGGATGTGTAATGTCAATGTGAATACCCGTCAGAGTGTAAGTATCTTGAGAGAAAAGCTGAACATTAGAAGCATCAGTTGTGGTGTGCAAGAGAGACGATTGCACTGGTATGGACATGTGGTGAGAATGGATGAGGATAGCTGCGTGAAAAAGTGCCACACCCTAACAGTTGAGGGAACCCGTGGAAGAGGTAGGCCCAGGAAGACCTGGGCTGAGGTGGTGAGGCAAGACCTTCGTACATTGGGCCTCACCGAGGCGATGACTACTGACCGAGACCTTTGGAAATGTGCTGTGCGTGAGAAGACCCGGCAAGCCAAGTAAGATTGTTGCCAGTGCCCCTGGACTGGTTCTTGTGCGGGTGGTGCATGAGATGCACCATTTTGAGCGTGGCCATTGCCAGTACCGCCTGACTGGCTCCCGTAGGATTTTTGAGCGAGATCGTTGCCAGTGCCCCTGGACTGGCTTGTGCGGGTGGCACATAAAAGAGACCATTTCGAGCGTGGCCGTTTTCGTGCGGGTGACACGTAAAAGCACCCACTACACTCTCTGAGTGGTTGACGTTAGGAAGGGCATCCAGCTGTAGAAACTCTGCCAAATTAGACTGGAGCCTGGTGTTGCCATCCGGTTTCACCAGTCCTCAGTCAAATCGTCCAACCCATGCTAGCATGGAAAGCGGACGTTAAACGATGATGATGATGATGATGATATATATATATATATATATATATATATACACACACACACACACTATGCTATTCATGTATATTCAAGTTGTTTGTTGTTCAACATACTCTCTTGTGACCCATACAAGTTTGGGTATTGATGATGATTTTATATAATATATATATATATATATATATATATATATATATATATAGAGAGAGAGAGAGAGAGAGAGAGAGATGAAAGGGCAAAACTGATCTTGGAATGCAAAGAAAAGCAACAAAATACTAAAAAACATTTTGTTTGATGCTTTCTGAGAATTCTGCAACAAAAAAACAACAATAATTTGTTTCATAGGCACAAGGGAAAACTTGGGGGAGAGGTAAAGTTTATAAATTTGAACTCTCCACCCAGTTTCCGAGTAGTACTTTATTTTATTGACCCTGGAAGGATGAAAAGCAAAGTTAACCTCAGTGGGACCTGAACTCACAATGTAAAGAACTAGAACAAATACCACAAGAAATTCTGTCTGTCCTTTAATGATTTCTAATTTAGGCACAAAGAAACGTGGCTAGTCAATTACAATGACTCCATTATTGGACTGGTACTTCATTTTACTGACCTTGAAAGGATGAAAAGGTAAATTTGACCATGGGTTAATTTGAACTGAGAAAGTAGAAACCAAAATAAATATTGCAAGGCATTCTTATTCTAATGTTCTAACAACTCAAAGCAAGAACTACAAATAATAAAAACAATGAAATCCCACTGACCTTTGTGAGGGACGTTACTGAAAATAGAAAGGAGATGATCAAAGTCTTCTTGACGTATCTGTTGTTTCCTGTAAGAAGATAAGACTGATATTAGGGAAATGTCAATCCTCAGAAAGATTTGAACTCAGAACATAAGAACTATTAACAATTCATAAAAGACTCATTTCATCCAGCCTCCACAGACTCTCCACATTCTTTTCACATACTTCATACACTGATTGATGAGCCAATAAAGGAGCTGCTAGGTGGTAATGACATGCTGTAATTGCAGCTACATCTCTTTCAGTACATACTCTACCATCTTAAAAAAAAAGGATGTGTTGAATAATGTGATCGTTGGTTTCCTACACATAGGAAAAAGACAGGATGGCCATGGCTAGAATGTTTTTTATCAAAGGTTTGTTTAATGAGGGTGGACTTAAAGCTATACAACAACAACCAGCTGATGCCTTTAGTGTTTAGCCACCTGCTTAGTTTCACCTTTTGACACCTGTTCCTGTTCTATCATACTTTAACCTCTCATCACCTGGCATAAAGCCACCTCCCTCAATACTATACCCTTCGGTTGTAGGTCTTGTATGAAATATAACTTTACTAGTAATGGTGCCGCATAAAAAGCTCTCAAGTTGTGAGTGTTAAGAATGAAACTTTGCCAAATCAGATATTGGAGTTTGGCATAGTCCTCTAGCTGTCAGCTCATGTTCAAAATTTCAACCCATGCCAGCATAGAAAGCAACCATTAGCTGGTAATATAGATAAATATTACAAATGCAACAAACCATACAATATTTCTCTCTAACTTCCACCAATCATCCAGTCACTGACACAGAGGTAAGTTAACATTACAAATCTTCCAGATCAGACATGCCTCATTTCTCTCAAGCCAACCTCCACAGATCTTCCTCATTTACTGCCATGTGTCTACACAACTGGAGAGAACATCAGTTTGTTGTTGTTCAGCTCCAAGTTAGCTCTGATAAGTACACTTATGATTAAAGGTATTTAGTTATGACCATGCTCTCGTTTATTTTGGCAGGAATGGTGTACCTCAGAGTACATTATTCAATATGACCTACTATGTGTGGCTTGAAGGAAATTCAGATGTTACTTCTAGCAGAGTTAGCAACATGTACAATTTCCTTTATTGGTTCAAGCCATCAAAAGACTTCCAAATGTTTATTTCTCTAGCCACCTTACTTTCACTACAACCTTTTATAGAACTAATTAGGTCATCTAGATCAAGGGACAGCAAATTACAGCCCTTGGGCCTGCCAGTGGCCTCATTCCATGCAATATACCAACTTCATTGAATATGTGATGTCACATCAAAAATCCATACTTTAGGAATTCCAACAGCTCCTTTATAGGATCCAGTGGCTAAGGACATTGTCAAGAAGAACTACGTCTGGTTTCAGCCCGTACTCCTCTACAGTTTTTGACAGTATCAAACAAGATTCAAAAATGAAAATTTGCCCAGGTGTGATATTTTAAAAGCTAAATATTTTCACCTTCCATAAAGATAGCTCAAGAGAGACTGATAGCATCTCATACACTTGCAATATAGTTTATATAAATAATTATTTGTTGAGAAAAACAAGTAAACAGGATTTCATTTCTAATTTACTTTGGCACACAAGACATGAAAATATTTTCAATCTAGCTGGCCTCTAAAAACAATTTCTGGTCTGAAGATCTAGATAACTATATCTAATAGTAGATGAGTTCCCCTTTTTGTTATGGTACATCTTGGGCATCTGCCATTTGATGCTGTTGGAATTATGGTATTCAGTCAGAAAGGCAACAGAACAATAAAACCATTCCATCATCCAAAATGTAATGAAAATTAACTTGACCTTTCCCTGAGAACCAGTCTACATTTCTAATGAGAAAGTCCCCATTATTTAGATAAATGCCAAGTTAACATTTAAAAAAATAATTAGAGGAGAAAAACAAATAAAAGAAAATAATAGTATTTACACAGGTCACTGCCCCCTCCCATATATATAGGTGTAGCTGTATGATTAAGAAGTTTGTTTCACAACCACATGGTTTCAGTTCAGTCTCACTGCCTGGCACCATGGGCAAGTGTCTTCTATTGTAGCCCCAGGAAAGCCAAAGCCTTGTAAGTGGATCTGGTAAATGAAAACTGAAAGTAGCTACTCATGTATGTGAATATGAGTGTGTGTATATTTGTGAATCCTTGTCTTGATATCACAGAATTGTAAATGAATATCATTCATTTCCAATATTCTGTGAAAAACATGTCAGGCGATGGAGAAATATTACCTTGCTTGCAAACAGTTAAGGATAGGAAGGGCATCTAGCCATAGAAAATCTACCTTAATAAAATCTATGGAAAAGTGAATGTTAAACAATGATGATGATAATGATGGTGATGATATATACGTAGGTAGTGCCCCAGTTCTGGACTAATGACTAAAACAAGTACTATATATATATATATATATATATATATATATATATATATACACACACACACACACATTCCACACAATGCGAATAAGAGACGAAACCCCACAAGAGTGGAAAGATGCCATTCTTGCATTTTTGTATAAGAAAGGACCCCATATATGTAATAACTTCCATAGGACTTCCCTGTTGTCAGTTGTTGGCAAAATTTTCACAAGGATAATTCTCAATCAATTGCTGAGCCATGTTGCACCAGATGTTCTTTCTGAGTCACAATGTGGATTTTGGCTAAATCTAGGTAAAACTGATATGATCTTTAAAGCCCAACAGGTCCAAGAGAAGTGCAGAGAACAACTTGATCTGTACCAGTGTTTCATCAGTCTTATCAAGGACTTTGACACCATACACAGACTAACTTTTTAAAGTTTCCTCAAGTTGTGGTGTCCAGAAAACCCCAGGGCTCATTCACTCTCTTCACGATAAAATAAAAGTATGGATTTGTGTCAATGGTGAACCACTAGAACCCATCTCAATTGAATCTAGTTTAAACAAGGTGATCTCCTGCCTCCTACATTGTTTGCCATTTTCTTTGCTATTATTATCTTGCAAGCAATGCTGGTATCTACATCAATTACCTTAAAACAGTAAAGCTGTTCGTGTGTGGTTGTTACCAGTGCTGCTGGACTGGCTCCTGTACAGGTGGCTAGTAAAAAACACCTTGAGCGTGGTCGTTGCCAGTACTGTCTGACTGGCCCTCGTGACAGTGGCACATAAAAGCACCCACTACACTGAGTGGTTGGCATTAAGAAGGGCATCCAGATGTATAAACTTTGCCAGATCAGATTGGAGCCCGGTGCAGCCTTCTGGCTCACCAGTCCTCAGTCAAACCATCCAACCCATGCCAGCACGGAAAGCGGACGTTAAATGATGACGACGGCGATGATGATGATGAATTGGCTTATATTTCGTATATGATTGTATTTGGAAACTGTCCTTCAATTTAAGGTTTTCTTTGATTTTACAATATGATAAATTTATGCTGAATTTATTTTGTTTATTGCATGCTTAAGATTTTTAGTTGAAAGGACCAATGAAACAAAACCATTTTCAAAGGTGTATCCATTAAACTAGTTTTTTAGTTTTAGTTTGATTATATTGCCATTTGTGTTCCATTCCAATAAAACTGTCTGACGAACAAGAACGGGAAACTCTGAGTAAAAGATTTTGTAATATTTCTGCTGCTTTTAAATAAAGTATATATATATATATATATATATATATATATATATATATATATATATATATATATATATATATATATATACACACACACACACACATCACATACATATACATCAACATACATATACACACATACACATACATGCATACATATATGCACATAAGCATATATATAAGGTGCACACATATACATCTATACACAAACACACACATATATATATATATACACATACATGGTTGGCCAAAAGTCAGCTGACAGTAAATCAAAACCATTTAATTCCAAGTTTTATTTATGTTTAACAACTGAATGAATTTAATAAAAGCATCTAAATATAAAACATCATCAAAATTGTTCAAACTGAAACCCTTCTAGAGTGACATTTTTCTATTTGAGTCAATACAGAATTACAGATAGTATTTAAGGAATTTTGATTTACTGTTGGGTGACATTTGGCCAACCCTGTATACATCATCATCATCATCATCATCATCGTTTAACGTCCGCTTTCCATGCTAGCATGGGTTGGATGATTTGACTGAGGACTGGTGAAACCGGATGGCAACACCAGCCTCCAATCTGATATGGCAGAGTTTCTACAGCTGGATGCCCTTCCTAACGCCCAACCACTCAGAGAGTGTAGTGGGTGCTTTTACGTGTCACCCGCACGAAGGCCAGTCAGGCGGTACTGGCAACGGCCACGCTCAAAATGGTGTATTTTATGTGCCACCCACACAAGAGCCGATCTAGGGGCACTGGCAACGATCTCTACGAAGGCCAGTCAGGCGGTACTGGCAACGGCCACACTCAAAATGGTGTATTTTATGTGCCACCCGCACAAGAGCCAGTCCAGGGGCACTGGCAACGATCTCACTCGAAGGTCCTTAAACATGCTGTGGGTACAAGTGCCAGAAAGACGACGCTGGGCACAGGTGCCATCACGATTTCGATTTCGCTTGACCCAATAAGCCTTCGCAAGCTGAGTTTTGTGTCCAATGAAGGAGACGACATTGGCATGGGTGCCAGTGGTCGAATTTAACTCGATTTCGATTTCACTTGCCTCAACAGGTCTTCGCAAGTGGAGTTTAGTGTCCAATTTAACTCGATTTCGATTTCACTTGCCTCAAGAGGTCTTCGCAAGTGGAAGTTTAGTGTCCAATTTAACTCTATTTCAATTTCACTTGCCTCAACAGGTCTTCGCAAGTGGAGTTTAGTGTCCAATTTAACTCTATTTCGATTTCACTTGCCACAACAGGTCTTCGCAAGTGGAGTTTAGTGTCCAACTTAACACGATTTCGATTTCACTTGCCCCAACAGGTCTTCGGAAGTGGAGTTTAGTGTCCAATGAAGGAAGGTACGCATAAGTGGACTGGCTGAGGCCATAGATTTAGGTCTCACTTGGCTTGCCGGGTCTTCTCACGCACAGCATATTTCCAAAGGTCTCGGTCAGAAGTCATCACCTTGGTGAGGCCCAATGTTCGAAGGTCGTGCCTCACCACCTCATCCCAGGTCTTCCTGGGCCTTCCTCTTCCACAGGTTCCCTCAACTGCTAAGGTGTGGCACTTTTTCACACAGCTATCCTCATCCATTCTCGCTACATGACCATACCAGGGCAATCGTCTCTCTTGCACTCCACAACTGATACTCCGTAAGTTCAACTTTTCTCTCAAGGTACTGATAATCTGTCTAGTATGCACACTGACATTACACATCCATCGGAGCATACTGGCTTCATTCCTTGCGAGCCTATGCATGTCCTCAGCAGTCACGGCCCATGTTTCACTGCCATGAAGCATGGCTGTTCGTACACATGCGTCATACAATCAGCCTTTTACTCTGAGAGAGAGACCCTTTGTCACCAGCAGAGGTAAGAGCTCTCTGAACTTTGCCCAGGCTATTCTTATTCTAGCAGCTACGCTTTCAGCGCACCCACCCCCACTGCTAATTTGGTCACCAAGATAGTGGAAGCTATCAACCACTTCTAGTTTTTCTCCCTGGAATGTGGCACAAGTTATTTTCTGCAAATTCACAGTGTTTATAGCTCCTAAACATCTGCTACAAACGAAAACTAACTTCCTAGTTAACCTTCTTTTGATATTGCTGCACCTCTTATGTGTCCATAGCTTGCACAGGGTGCATCTTATAGAGTTACTACCCACTCCTTTTCTACAGATCGAGCAGGGCCATCTACCCGAAGGGGTTTGTGTTTTGTCTGCCTTCCTACTTTTTAAGACTTTGGTTTTAGCTAGGTTGACTCTAAGGCCCTTCGATTCTAGTCCTTGCTTCCACACCTGAAACTTCTCCTCTAGTTCTGATAGTGACTCAGCAATTAGTGCAAGGTCATCAGCATAGAGGAGCTCCCAGGGGCATCCTGTCTTGAATTCCTCTGTTATAGCCTGGAGGACTATGATAAATAGGAGGGGGCTTAGGACAGAACCTTGGTGAACCCCTACCTCTACCCGGAATTCTTCACTGTACTCATTGCCAACCCTCACCTTACTGACAGCATCTCTGTACATGGCTCGCACAGCTCTCACTAACCATTCTTCTATCTCTAGTTTCCTCATTGACCACCAGATGAGAGATCGGGGGACCCTGTCAAAGGCTTTCTCCATATCAACGAAAGCCAGGTACAGAGGTTTATCCTTGGCTAGGTATTTCTCCTGAAGCTGTCTTACCAGTGGTGCTTTTCCCAGGCACAAACCCAAACTGCATCTGTGCCTGGGAAAAGCACCAGTGATGCTATATATATATATATATATATATATATATATATATATATATATATATATATATATATATATATATATTGTAACGTCTGTGGATGGATGTGTTATGCGTGTTGATTTTGTTTGCATTTGGATCTATGGAAGAATTTAAAGATGTGATAGAACCTGTGACAACGTGTAGAAAAAGCTTCATTTTGTTTATTTAGTAATTGCAGTGAATTATGTATTAATATTTGGAAGGCTTTTTTTAGGCATAGTCCACCAATGGATTACTGGTCTTGGTATGGGACCCTGGAATTTATTATGGCCCAGGATATCCTGTATGATACCTTTCTATTTATTAGATGGTGTATATGGTTGGCTAGGGAGATAGATTTGCTATGCTCCTCATACTTAAATGAGTTCTCTAAGTATAATTTAAAAAGTAATAAATATCTGCACTTACCTTACATTGGAACAGTAGGTGTCAATGAGATGTTTTGAGAGGTCTTCTAGAATTGGTTCATTGTGCAGTGCTACAAACTGTTCACGGCATATCTACACATACACAAATATATATATATAGCAAATGAAAGACAGAAGATGGAATATATGAGAATTTATTATTAACCACAACAATTGTTTCAACACATCTAGCATCAACCCCTCTTGGGTGGGACACTCAATAACTGCTTCAGGACATCTGGTGGTGCAGATGTATCTCGTTGAGTAATAAACAAATACAACTCGTTAAAATGACTGTCCCACGATTTAACTTTCCGTTTTGTAGAGAGAAAAGCAGCCAAACAGAGGAAATATCTTCATTTATATAGAAGATCAAAAGTAAAATCACAGACGACAATTAATGCTGTTCTTTGTTTTATCCTCCATTAGTCGCCATACAAAATCTACCAAAGATGTTAAATGTCTCTTATTGATTGTCTTAAAACTGGCAACATGGTTACGATGATTCTTAAATGAATCAGCTGTCTGCCCAATGTGCACGGTACATTTATATACAAGATTTGTATTCATACAGAGATTCATCAAAGGACATTTTGATTTTTCTCTGCATGAGCATTTATCATATTTATTTGTATATAAGGCAGTCCCGACTCCATGTTACCATGTTAGCTGTATCATAAGTATTTCTACTACTACAAATTGGTTGTAGTTAGTGTTTATCAATGCGATTTACATCTCCTTGGTTGGTATTCAGATGTGTATGTTCACTAGATCCTGTAGGTGGGTTATTGAACCTTTGCCGCATTTTGCTACTGTTTATCTGAAGCATAAGCTGCTCTAAATGAGCAGAATTGGCATAGGATACCTTCATGGTGTGTTGATTAAAAATCTCTCTCTCTCTCTCCACACACACACACTCACTCACAACAGAAGAAAAGAACATTTAATACAGTAAGCAGAGCTTGGATTTCTAGCAAGATGTAAAACAAAAAATAGTTACTGTGTGGATGAAGTGGTTGCTGCTGCTCATGGTTTGGTGTAGTGGATGTATGGATACCAGGAGGAGAGAAAATGTGCTAAGATGTGTGCCAGAAAATCAATATTCCCTGTAAGCATTGATGCCATTTGTCACAGCTAGACTGATTATATATTTGTGCGTGTATGTGTGTGTCTGCACAGGTGCATGTGTGTATGGTGTGTGTGTGTATGTGTGTATATATATATATATATATATATATATATATATATATATTTTATTATATGTATTTATTTTCTCCTAATTAATAAATAACTCGGACAAAATAAATTGGTTAATAGATACCAGGGTAGCAAAGATCACAAAATAACTGTGGTGTAACTCCTGTTTATGAGGTAGAAACTCCTTGATATTTTGGGTACTTGAGTATATATAAATTTAATGAATGGTGTAAAACGCATATTTTAACTAAATACTTTTATTTCCAACATATGTTTCGAAGAATTACAATTTATACGATCCATAGGAATCGGCGATGTTAAAAATGTAAATATTCAGTTATAATGTCTTACATTTAAGCTGGTTCCCATGCATTTCCCTGAAGAGAAGTTTACATTTTTAACATCGCCAATTCCTATGGATCGTATAAATTGTAATTCTTCGAAACATATGTTGGAAATAAAAGTATGCAGTTAAAATATGCGTTTTACTCCATTCATTAAATTTATATATATATCTGTGTGTGTGCGTGTGTGGAGGCACAATGGCCTAGTGGTTAAGGCAGCAGACTCGCGGTCGTAGGATCGTGGTTTCAATTCCCAGACCAGCTGTTGTCAGTGTTTATTGAGTAAAAACACCTGAAGTTCCACAAGGCTCTGGCAGTGGGTAGTAGTGAACCCTGCTGTAGTCTTTCCCCACAACTTTCTCTCACTCTTTCTTCCTGTTCCTATTGTACCTGTATTTCAAAGGGCCAGCCTTGTCACACTCTGTGTCACGCTGAATCTCCCCGAGAACTATGTTAAGGGTACACGTGTCTGTGGAGTGCTCAGCCACTTGCACATTAATTTCATGAGCAGGCTGTTCCATTGATCGGATCAACTGGAACCCTCGTCGCCACAACCGACAGAGTGCCACAAAATATATATATATATATATATATATATATATATATATATATGCAAGAAGTAAATGGAGGAAAAATAACAGGAAGAAGTTAGTTGTTTGCACTGGTAAGCCATTAATTTAATTAATTAATAAACAGCAGTGGTAGTAATAGTTCATTTACGATCGTTTCTGTTTACCAGTTGTGGTGGTAGACATCATCAGAATGCGTAGTCATATGTAGAGATGAGAAGAGTGAAAGACATAGTGATACATTGGTAATGAGAGTAAAGACAAAGAATGGTGAGTCTTACATTATAGTAGATTTCTTAGTTAATAATTCTGCTGCGAAGTGGATGTAGGATGGAGGTTATTTTGATCTGTAGTCCCAAGTTTAAGTAGGCGCATATTTTCCACGTGTTTATTCTGGCTAGACATTTCACCAGTGGTGTAAAGGAAGGGGGTTAACTCTAACTCTTGGTGAAAAGGGGGCTAACTCTATCCAGATTATTCAGTCCAGGGCGAGTAAGGTATTTGTGTCTTTTGAATTTAAAGTTGTAGGAAGTTCGTAGTAATGGAGGAAACCCTGTTTAGGTGTAAAATAGCTTATTATGGGGTGTGTAAAGCGAGTGGGGGTTGTGAGGTGAATGTTTGCATTTAAGTAGTTTAAGTGGTTCCCGGCTAAATGGTATTATTTAGATGAAGAAGCTAGTGTACGATTTATACAGGGTCAAGCGGGTTTACCAATACTCGGAAAAGACAAAGAAGCCTATATGTAGAGAAAAAATAATGTTTTAATATTTTCTATTAAGAAGAAGTGGTTTAGCTGTTAGAATTTCCAGGTGTTCGGTTAAACAGAGATCGCACCATCTATTGGTAGAGTTGTAAGAAGTAGTTTTGCGCCATTCTAATCTAAATTCTATTTTTTGTCCTTAAGCTCCAAGATATAGCTACTAAGCCCTGTTGAATTTACCTTACTCCTATTTCTGAAGCTAGATTGGTGTGCGTTGTAGCAAAGTATCATTTGGTTTTTCGTGGCTCCTATATAGGATTTTATATGGCTCCTTGTGTGTATGTCACATTGGTAAACTACGTATCTGGTCTTACATCTATTAAAGAATTGGCACTTCTATCCCTGCAACCACATAAATTATTAGGTATATTTGTGTTCATGTTATGTTTGGAGGGGGGGGGGGCATTACTACTCTGGTCTTTGTCTCTGTTACTAGGAGGTGCTTCATTGGTGGTGGGATTTGTTCTATTAGTCTGTTGGTTGTTAGATTTATTGTTCCTAATCTTCCTAGCTTTACAGAATGTATCTAGTTTTTTTATTATTAATTGAGGCTATGATGGTAGCTAGGTTACTAGTCACGCTGTGGCTTACTCTAATTTTATTCCTAAATATTGCTGCATATTTATTTACGTTTGAGTGTTTATCTACTATTTTCATTAATAAGCGAATTATATATATACATATTTATATATATATATATATACATACACACACACACACACACACACACACATATATATATATATATATATATATATATATCCACTTTTACATGTTCTTATGGGGCACATAGAAACATGTTGAAGCAAGTTTTCTACAGCCAGATGTATTTCCTGTCACTAAATCTCATGTTTCCAAGCAAAGTGAAACCTCTCTTAATCTTTTGAACAATGAACAACTCAGTGGCCAGACATGTACCAGGGAAGATCGTAAATATGTAACACCATTTGTGACTTTGTTCCTAGTCAGCACACAAATGTCAAGAGGAGAAGACCAATCACACAAACACACACATTTACAGCCACAATCAATGAAGACATAATGAAAGGTAGGCCCAAAGTGATTGTTGAAGTGCTAGAGTAAAAGCCTGTAGACATGTGCCAAAGGTAAGATGGTGGTAAGTTTCTGCCAGATTCTTCACAGACAAGGAACAAACATATTAATATTTCTGTGTCAGCAGTAGAAACTGTATGAGTAGAGTAGGTACACTATCAGTAGAGAAGTGATAAAATGATCAAGTCAGAGTGTATAGCATAACATAGTTTAGACTAGTCTTGGTTAACGTGACTGTGATATTTATCTCTGCATATGCTCCACAATCTGGACTGGCAGATGAACCGAAAGACCAATTCTACCAGGCTCTTATGCAGACTACCTGAATAATGACCATCATAATGACTGGTTACTTCAATGGGCATGTTGAATAGTGTTCAGATGGAGTTCATTATGTAAGGAATGAGAAAGGAACAAAGATAGTGGCTTTCTCTGAAACTAATGACTTGATAATCTGCAATACTAATTTGCAAGAAACTAGCCAACCACTTGATCTGTGAACATACAAACCAAATAGATATCATTCTCAACAGAAAATAAGACAAAGTCTTTCTCTGACCACCCAACATGGCAAGTAGTCACTGACTTCAGATTTAAATCTAAGTGATCTCAGAAGCAGAAATCAATTTGGAAAAAGAATAAGCAGTTGGGAAGAAATAGAGATGTGAAGTATAGATAGATGCTCTTCCTGATATGCTATGGGTGGTATTGTATCATTTCCAAGGCCATAAAGAGATGACAGAACTAGGTTTTATTTAACCCTTTCATTACTATATTTCTAACCAAAATACAACCCTTATATGTTTCAATCAAATTCTAAACTAATCATGAATTTAGAATGGTTTCATAAAATAACTCTAACATTTTTATTTATCAATATATAAATGTGATTTTTGGAACACAATCTAACAAAAGGCTCAAGCAAATCTATTGCATAAATTTTGTCTCAAAGTTAATCTAGTTACAGGCAAATACAAGTAAATTCAACATAATATGAAATTATATACATTTTGCTTAATTATCAGCATAGAAAATGAGTTATTAGCTAATATTCAATGAGTATACAACACTATTTTGAGAAGATTTGTGCAAATTGCTGGATTATCTATCAGTTGAACTTAATGCACATAAGACAGGTGTGCCATGAAGGTAAAATAGAACACAATGCTGGAAGTTATCTTTGAAGAAAACTAGAATACATATACCATCAGCTTAATGAAATAAACTCAGAAAGACATATAGCAATGATTCACAATACAAATTAATCAAAATTCATCACACATTTTATAGGTAAATTTGAAAATATATATAAATCAAACTTTTACACAGACACACACACATGTACACAATATTCCTAAAAGTGCTTGGTTTTTCTGCCAAGCAAGGGAAACTTCAAACTATCTTTTTTATTTATGTTCTACATAATAATTTGTTTCCGCAGCAATAACTTGAAAGGAAAAAGTAAAACAAAACAAAATTTAAGTGTCATTTCCTTGGAAGGACTGATCTCTTCCTAAAAATAACTAAAACAGTTAAAAGTTTTTAAATTCTTACTACATTCAGGTACAAATTTATTTTTTTTATTCCTACCAGAACGGTTCAGAATCATTTCATTTTTGGAAATAGAAATATCTGATTCATAATCACACATGGTCTTTATGTTCATTGTCTATTTTGCTAGATTTTTCTGTCTTCTTTTGGAAATCCCTCAAATTCAAACTCGCTACTTGATAACATGAAACTGGTATCCTGTTTTTGTCTTCAGTGAGACATTTCAAAAAATCAAACTCCAAAACTTTGCAGTGCCCAGATAACACAAACTAATGTTGGACAGTGTAACTCAATCGTTTACATACAGAAATAACATGTTTTCACAATTGTACTAATGATATTAGCACTAAAATTTTCATTTTGTATGAATAGGTTGTTCTGGGAAGCTTTTGGTGTTCTTTGTAACATGAATCAAGATAATTTTCAGGCATCTTCAAGCAACTTGGTAATGAAAGGATTGAAATCACATGATTATTGTTTATATTAATACCAGCATGTTAAATGATTTACCTTTCTGTGACTGAAACAAGTGTAACCAGGTAATAAATGTCATACCAATATCTTCTTCATTTTATGCTATACTCAGCATTTGAAATAAATCTCCTGGATTTTCAGTCTGTGTGAAATACTTTGTCTTATTGGGTCATATATTTATACACATGTGCACATACACTCACAGTGTCAAAGTGGCACATACAGAAACACAGTTACTTTACCTGATTCATTATTTCAACACTTGCAGCATGAGTCCAAAAACAATCATGAACAGATACGTATGTTATTCCTGACCTGAAAACAAAATAAACAAATGATAATAATACAATAATAATCTTTTCTTTATTGGTCATAAGGGCCAAACACAAAACAAAAAAGGATAAGTGGGGCTTAGCACAATATTCACATATAAAATAAAGTGATAACAATTAACAACAAAAATTTAACAATAAAACTACCCCCAGGGCTAGCCAAGGACCCCTCACCACCACATCACTCCTCCTCAACTTCTCCAGCTTAAATCCACATGTTCAGAGTAGGCCCATTCACATGAGCTAACCTTTCAACAAAATACTGAGGAGTAGCACTTCCCCATCTATACTCACTTTCCTCTTCAAGTGGAACTTGGAAAAATCGATGAGAGCTTGGTTGAAGAGGAAAGAATTTGTCTTCAGTCCATTCAACCTCATCCACCACACTACCACTTTTGCTAGAGCCACCAGACAGAGGAAAACTGCTTTCCCTTCCCAGTCAAAAGGCTGCAGGACAATCCACACAATGGACTTGGCTGATAACTGGATCCATCCTACATGCATCAACAGTTGTTCAACAAAGCTCTACAAGTCAGCAATGCCTACACACCGGACAAGTGCTCGTAGAATAGTTTCATCACTCAGTGCACATTTTGGACAGCACTTCCGTGCCTGTAGAGCTTGTTTCAAATCAGCAGAGCACTCCAATAGCACTGCCAGGCCAAAGATTTCTAGAAATTATCCATAAGTCCTGACCCAAAAGTCCTCCGGAAAAAACCAATTAATCGATCCCTCCTGACACACAGAGTTTCCCTGAAGATGTTGTCACTCTTGCTCGCCACTAATCCCTGATAAAACTCCAATGTGGAACTCCCCCAACTGCACTGCCTGACTGACAGAGGGCCATGTGCTCTAGCCAACACTTCAGGTGCCAAGCACCCTTTCTTGGTCTACACTTGTTCCAAGACTGTAAGCTACACCAATGAGATGAAATGTAGAAAATCCTGTCTTAACAAACAGTGACCACACCTACTTGCCATTAAGGAAATGCTGAAGATGTCACAGCCTCAGCACATGTCTGCACATCATTAGCTGTGGCATGCCCAGTTCTCCACTCAGTAGCTGGACTGTCTGATGAGTGGAACATGTCCCTTCAACAGAAAGCAGAATGCTTGCATTCTAGCTTGATCAGCCATGAAGTAGGGTAAGGGATAACAGCCAGGCCATTGTAGATGATGGAAACAATGTATACATTTTCCACCTCCACCCGACACTTCAGAGACAGCTTCTTCTCTACCCATTTCTGGATAAGACTGGCCACCCTGCTCATCACCTACCTACTGTTCTTGCCCACCTGGAGGTCTGGACCAAACTAGACCCTGAGCAATTTAACTGGACCTGCAACCTGCTTCTCCAGGTGCTGAACTGACTTCTGGTTAATCTTTGCTCCTGTCACTGCTTTGTACTCCTTTCAGGCAATGCCAATCACCTTGATGTCAAACACAGTACTGATCGCCAAAATGTCCAACACTGTTATGGTGATGTTGTCCACATAAGCCAACACAAATCTTCCATATCCAAATTCATGCAGGAAGCGCCTTGAAACATCCAGCTTTTGTAGCAATGGTTCAAGAACCAGCACATACAGAAAGGGTAAGAATGGACATCCTTGATGGACCAAATGTATGATGTTAACCGATTCTGATAGGTGGCCATTTACTTTGACCACCAAACAGATGTCGATGTACATTGCAGTGAACCAGCCTCTGGAAATGAAACTGAAACAAGCCACTGCAAGGGCAACCTCCAAGTATTGGTGGTCAAGTCTATCAAAAGCTTTTGATTAATCTAAATTGATCAGGATCCTACTCATGCCAGGTTCCTCACCCACCCTCTCTATGATGTAACGCACATGGTAGAAGTTGCCATGGTAGATCTGTTTGGAATAGCATATATCTGTGCACCACCAACCAGCTTATTGATGTCAGGCACCCATCTCTTGGTTAACCCCTTGGCCAAAATCAGCAATGTTATGGGCCTAAAATTGTCTATTTGGCCCCCCTTGTTTGGGTCTTTTATCAGCAGCACCACCACACCACAGCTCACAGCACTGGGAATTCTCCTGTTCTGCTGCCAGTTGCAGTGGACATCTGTCAAGAGATCACCAAACAAGTCTGGCATATGAAAATAAAGCTCAAAGGGAAGACCATCCAGCCTTCTCCTTTGTGCAGTTAGTCATTGTGTCCTGAATATCTTTGGCTGTTATCAGCATTTCACAGAACCCTGCACCTTTGGCCAAAAGGCATGCCATGCTGCCAAGATAGGAGGTGTAATCCGTGCACTCCACAGAGTTCAGCAAAGTGCCACTGAAATTCTATATACATCTGCTTGGATTCAAGTAACATGCACCAGCCCCAGCCTGTCAAAGACTAAACTCTGGCTTTGATTCAATAGAGCCTCTGCCACTCAGACCCATCAAGGAAGGAGGTTATGTTTTCATCGGTGTTGGTTTGTCCGTCTGTCTGTCTGTGTGCAAAATAACTCAAAAAGTTGAGAACGGTATTTGATGAAACTTGCAGGAAAAGTTGGTAATGACACAAGGAACATATGAAATTTTGGTAGTGATCCAGGAATTTTTATGGATTCTTGAAGAATTTTTCATTTGTTATATTTACTTTACATGAAGTATTACAATGTTACAGTCTTTGATTATCTTCCTTGAAAACACGTTCATCGTTTCCACATAACCTATGGTGGCGTTGCTGATTCCAAAGTTTATTTTCGTTTCTCTATTAGTAATTTTACTTGCATATCAATTTTAAAATGAACTGCTTGGTGGAAGTCGGCGGAGGATGACATGACAAGCCTTGACTATTGGGATCGACTCAAAAAGTTCAGACTTTGCTCCCCCCACTGCCGCTGTGAGCTCTATATCTTCTGTATGATGTGGAAAATATTCCATCAACATTGCCCATCTTTAAAATTCATCTAAGGCTTGGCCCCCATGCCATCTGTCCACTACAGAAATGTTCGTGTCGTATCACAACACTATGACAGAACTATTTCACCTCAATTGGCCCTTCTCTCTTCAACATCGTGCTAGACACACATAAAGGAGGAAAGTGACTTCACGGCATTCAAACCATCCCTAGATGATTATCCTCAACAAATACCAGATAAACCACCCACACCCAGATATGTCTCTGAAAACAATAACTCTCTGCTTGAATGGGCTACGGTTCCCCAGAGCTGATTGTGTATCTCTTCCAGGTGGTGCTATTAAATTAGACATGGCCTGAGTCAACTTCGGCCGAAACTTATCTAAGTAATCTAATCTATGCTGTAAACTTTTAATCAAAGCATGGCAACATGGGTAGAGGCTGATATCTTAACACTTCTGATGGTCTTAAGTATAAAAAAAATTATTAAATTATTATATAGAACTCCATTCAGAGTATGTCTATAAGCTATTGTGTTTAGACCTGGCTTGTATCCTCAAACTGTTCTGTTTTGTAGATGCAATTTTTTTTATTTTTTAAATAAAGAACTCTGAAATTAGAAAAATCAAAAATTTGCAACAATCTCAGTCCCATGAATATCAAATAATGGATTTTCAACAGTGTAAAGAAACTGATTGTGGTGATTGTAGTTCTGACGGTGATTGTGGTGAAAGCAGAGACAATGTTGATGATGATGGTCAAGATAAGTAAGGGAGGAGGATAAAATAGTATCGGTGGTTATAACGGCAACAGGAGCGGTGTGATGTGAGGTGGAACTGAGCTGCTTGGCGAAGGTCTGCGAGTGCTTTTCTAGTTTCCTTGTTTTATCACACGCACACTAGCTCTGACAACAGCACCTTTGTGCTTAGCATTGAAGAATTGATCAAAAGCCAATCTCACTGCCAGCATGTCAGTTGCTATGCTTCTCCTAGCTTTCTAACTAGGTCTCCCTGTATCCTAGATTCCTTTAATAAACCCTACCACCTCTACTTTAATAGCCCTTTTCATGGCTATCTTCTATCAGTTGTTGATGATTGCACATGACAACTTCTGATGGACTTACTTGCTAATCCAGTATCTGAATGTTTGACACCCCAGGAAAGCCAACTTATGCTACTTGTATTTGCTGAGCTACAAAATACTCTATCTAGATATGATCTGGAAGACCGGATGCATTTTTGTGCAAGTCCCTTTTGGCATATTTGGGAAACCCAGTCAGTACCTGTCAGCCAATCTGAAGCAACTGAGCAGGTTTGTGAGGCTTTTACATCCTACTCACCTATCAGCTATCCAAGATGATGTTCCAATCATCCACTAGCACTAAAGAGCAAGATGTCACAAGGAAAACTTCCAAACATCTAAAGAACTCTGGCTGCTCCACTCCTGTTGGGGCATACACAACAACTAGTCTAAAAGCACCACCTTTGCTTTTGCTCACATCCAGGACCACCAACTTACCATCCAGGTCCAGGAAGATCAACCATACCTTGAGATCCAGGCCTTTCCTAAACAACACTACCACCTCACCTCCCATTCCAGGTCAAGCAAGATGCGTAGATCTCAAAGATGTTCAAAATGGGGTCTAGTGTGTGCATGTTCAAAACCCTAATCTCTCTGACAGCTATCACATCCAACCATAGGGACCTTGCTTCCAGGATAACCCCAGACCATGAACTTTTATACAACTTACTCTGATAATTGCTGAGCGACATCATTGCCAGTGCCCCTGGACTGGCCCTTGTACAGGTGACACATGAAATGTTTCGAGCGGGATCGTTGCCAGTGCGCCTGGACTGGCTCATGTGCGGGCGACACGTGATATCTTTCGAGCGAGACCGTTCCCAGTGCCCCTGGACTGGCTCTTGTGCGGGTGACACATGAAATGTTTCGAGCGGGATCGTTGCCAGTGCCCATGGACTGGCTCATGTGCGGGAGACACATGAAATCTTTCGAGCGGGATCGATGCCAGTGCCCCGGGACTGGCTCATGTGCGGGCGACACATGAAATCTTTCGAGCAAGATCGTTGCCGGTGCCCCTGGGCTGGCTTGCGGGTGACACATGAGGTTTTTCGAGCGAGGTCGTTGCCGGTGTCCCCGGACTGGCTCATGTGCGGGCGACACATGCAATCTTTCGAGCGGGATCGTTGCCAGTGCCCCTGGACTGGCTCTTGTGCGGGTGACACATGAGGCTTTTTCGAGCGAGATCGTTGCCAGTGCCCCTGGACTGGCTCTTGTGCGGGTGACACATGAGGTTTTTTCGAGCGAGATCGCTGCCGGTGCCCCTAGACTGGCTCATGTGCGGGTGACACATGAAATCTTTCGAGCGGGATCGTTGCCAGTGCCGCTGGACTGGCTCATGTGCGGGCGACACATGATATCTTTCGAGCGAGTTCGTTGCCAGTGCCCCTGGACTGGCTCATGTGTGGGTGACACATGAAATGCTTCGAGTGGGATCGTTTGCCAGTGCCCCAGGACTGGCTCATGTGCGGGCGACACATGAAATCTTTCGAGCGGGATCGTTGCCAGTGCCCCTGGACTGGCTCATGTGCTGGCGACACGATATCTTTCGAGCGGGATCGTTTGCCAGTGCCCCCAGACTGGCTCATGTGCAGGCGACACATGAAATCTTTCGAGCGGGATCGTTGCCAGTGCCCCTGGACTGGCTCAAGTGCAGGCGACACATGATATCTTTCGTGCGAGATCGTTGCCAGTGCCCATGGACTGGCTCTTGTGCGAGTGACAAATGAGGTTTTTCGAGCGAGATCGTTGGTGGTGCCCCTGGACTGGCTCATGTGCAGGTGACACATGAAATCGTTCAAGTGGGATCGTTGCCAGTGCCCCTGGACTGGCTCATGTGCGGGCGACACATGAAATCTTTCGAGCGGGATCGTTGCCAGTGCCCCTGGACTGGCTCATTTTCGGGCGACACATGAAATCTTTCGAGCGGGATCGTTGCCAGTGCCCCTGGACTGGCTCATGTGCGGGTGACACGTGATATCTTTCGTGCGAGACCGTTGCCAGTGCCCCTGGACTGGCTCTTGTGCGGGTGACACATGAAATGTTTCGAGCGGGATCATTTGCCAGTGCCCCCGGACTGGCTCATGTGCGGGCGACACATGAAATCTTTCGAGCGGGATCGTTGCCAGTGCCCCTGGACTGGCTCATGTGCGGGCAACACATGATATCTTTCGTGCGAGATCGTTGCCAGTGCCCATGGACTGGCTCTTGTGCGAGTGACACATGAGGTTTTTCGAGCGAGATCGTTGCTGGTGCCCCTGGACTGGCTCTTGTGCGGGTGGCACATAAAAGACACCATTTCGAGCGTGGCCGTTTTCATGCGGGTGACACGTAAAAGCACCCACTACACTCTCTGAGTGGTTGGCGTTAGGAAGGGCATCCAGCTGTAGAAACTCTGCCAAATTAGATTGGAGCCTGGTGTTGCCATCCGGTTTCACCAGTCCTCAGTCAAATCGTCCAACCCATGCTAGCATGGAAGGCGGACGTTAAACGATGATGATGATGAAAGAGCTGGGAGAAAAGAAATGAGCAGGGTTATTTACCCTCTTGGTGTTGTTGGTAGCCAGGTGGTCCAACTTCTAGCTCAGGTTGGGATTCTTTTGGGAATCCCTTCAAAAGTTTGTTTGTTCCTATATCATACGGGAAAACTTCCCTAATGTTTTTATATGTTGTTAGCAGCATGTCCACTAACATGAGCTATCCTGGCACTTTAAGAGTGCTGGTGTCATATATTGAACCCTCTCTCTCAATCTCTTTATTTTGAGCAATGAGGGCCATCAAATTTTTGTTGACCCTCCTATCTAGCACAAAATTTGGAGTCTGTGTGGTTGATATTTCTTTTGTAATCTCTCTTTTTGGGGTGAGGTGAGATTGTGATAGTGTTAGTTGTACTGGTGGTGATAGCTTTGATTATGTTGACAGTTGTGGAGCTGGTGGGGCTTATGTTGATGTGAGGTTGGGTGTCTTTTTTCCCTGTATTTGTTTTTGCATTTTTTAGTTTTGGGGTTCTTCTATGGAGTGTCCTGGATAAAGATGAGTGTGTGAGTGTGTGTGAGTGTATGTTTGTGTGTGAGTGTATGTTTGAGAGAAGGGGAGATGGAGAGCTGGGTTGAGGAGCACTCCAGGTGGTCGTCTTTGCCGATATTCTCATCAATGTTGGTAGTGCTGTTATTGCTGCTACTACTACTGTTGCTGGTCCTTCCACTGCAGATGGAGCCACTGCTGCAAACACCAATATCACCTCCGTTATTGTTGGTATTGTGGATTTTGGTGTGATTTTTTTTTTTTGTGATGCACCAGCCACTGTTGCAGCACTTTTCTTGCTTGCTGTAGTAGCAATGGCTGTAACATTAGTTGTGGGGCCCTCCTTTTTCCCCTTTTGTTTTTGTGTAGGTAGAATACCTTTAGATGATCCGTCGTTCCACAGACATGACATCTTGGTTATCTGCTCTCCACACTCTTAACTCTATTCCATTCTGCAGGGAGATCAGGTCTGGGATCCCCTCCAGCTGGTCTGGTTTTACATGGAGAAGTACCACCAGTGTGATCCCAGTCCAGTTCTCTCTCCTTGAGCTCTTGAGTGCTTGACCTCCAGGAGAGTTTCGCTCTCATCTAATACCACACAAGCAAGAATCCATCACAAATCTAGTTTATATGGTAATTTTCACTGCATTTCTTCCCAAATACATAAGGAAGTATATGAATTTTTCACTATGGCAGGCAGCCACCAACTGGTGAATTGCTAGGGCTACAGTCTTAAATAAGATTTCGACCCCACTGAAATGCTTTGCTCTCAATATATGGCCAATGTCTGGCCATATACCATGTAAGACCATTTCAATCTGGATGTTTATTTCCAGGTGTCAAGACTTGAGATTGATGCATCTGTAAAACATTGTTTTCTGGCTGTAGTAGCAAATGTCTCAGGAGGCAGAGCCAGCTCTGCTCTTCTTTCTTCAATTTTTCTAAATTTAGCCGCATTTGACAATTTAGAGGCTTTATCCACTAGGGAGAGTTCAAAAAGTTCTTTTGAGGTTCCATGCCCACAAAAGAGATTTTGCTATTGTTGCTGTTGGTGGAGTTGTAACTGCTTCCACTACTGCTACTGCCGCTACCATTACTACTACCTACTCCCACTCTGCCTTCACTATTAACATTGCTATTGCTGATGCTGCTCTGGTCACTGCTGTCACCTTCACTGCTTTTGCTGCTGCTTCTGTCTTCCTTGCCTGCCAGTACACCTGATGGCATTTGAACTGTAATCATCTCCGTTCTCTCCTCTCTTTCACCTGCCTTACTTTCAACATTATTACCATTGCCTGTGCCACTACACTATCCAAATGTCATATACACATTTCTCATGGAAGTAAGAGAAGGAAGTAGAAGGGAGTCTTCAGCTGTAAGAGGGCTGTCATGGGAAGTGTTCTCTTTCTGAATGCGTTCAAGCTGGACATAGCCATCTTGTAATAGATTTTGTTTTTAAAAATCAACAAAATGCTTTTTAAGGGAGGCAAAAATATTACGCCTTATGAAGCAAAACAGCTATTGTACACCAGCAAAAGCTTCCTGGTGTTTTCTTAGTAACAAATTGCAACAAAAATTCTATACAAACAATAGCACAAAACAGATGAAAACAATAATTTTAAACAAGAACCATATTCAACTTTACTCTTTTTCTTCTCTATGCTCTTCTTTTCTATTCATTCTTCACTCTGATGATGTTCCTTGTTTCAGATTGGTTTTATTACCAAATATGATTAATATTTTTACATATTTTGAATATCAATGGCAATACCATATAACTTTGGAAGCAGAAATATCTGTTAGATGGGATGCAGTCTATTTGCATTGAATTAATGAATAATAATTGATGTAAGTCAATTGTTGTTAATCAGTATTTCTTCATACACATACGTGTGTGCATGTATGCACAAACATATATTATGTTGTTGATATTGTCAACCGAGACATTACATCTTATTCTTCAAATGCTTCAATTCTGTGTATGTATATATATTTACTAGATTGCTGACAATTATCAATAGTTTTCCCCATTGTGGTGATGTGCCATTTACTATCATTAATAAAGCTGTCAGCATTTTTGCCAACACAGGTATGCTAGTAATAATAATATCTGGAAAATAAAATTATGCCAGATACAAAAAAGAAGTTAAATTATTGTGGTCATTGAAGAAGGTATTATACCTATTGCTGTTGGAGCCATGGGTACTATGAGAATCAAGCTCATAAACTGGATTGAAAAGATAGAATTAAAAGTGAAAATAGAGCATTTACAGAAAAGCGTTACTTCGAACTGCATGAATACTAGGAAGAGTTTTCGAAATCTGAATGAATAGTATTACACTAAGTTCACTGATTGTGGACAGCTGACACTGTTATATTCTCTAGCAAAGTTGCTGCGTTAAACAAGATAATTATAACAACAATAATATTAATCCTTTCTACTAGAGCAATGTTTTCCAAACTCTTCTGGTTAATGACACACTTTTTAAACATACATTATTTAGCAACACACCAATTAAGTTTTATGCAAACCTAACATTAATTATTTTAATATGATCTACCATGGCTATAAGCTGATGCATAAATTAATTGTAAAAGCAGAACATATCAAGAAAACCTTTCAATTATATTTTATAAATTTATAATTTACTAGCAGAGTTGCCCGTGTTACATGCAATTGAAGGATGAGACTTTTCTCTTATATTTCCTGTAAGGAACTGGAATAGATATGATTCGAATTTCATCAAAATTGCACATGTGGGTTCTTTCCCTCTTTACACACCCTAAAAAAATTCTAATCATGAGACATGTATCCCATACTATTAATCTTTATGCACATATTCCAAAATTTCAGTCTTCTGGAACCTGTAAAAAGGATTTTGCTCCTGAAAAATGGAGCTCATGGAGCTCTAAAATATGGGAATGAAGGCCCCTATTGGGGGTGGGTGTGTTAATGTCAACCAGAGAAGTTGAATTGTGGGGAATGTTTTTAACTTTGGTCTTATAAGTATACCTGTATATATGTGAGAGTATAGTTTCACTTTAATAGTTTCAGTATGAAATTGAAAGTATTAAAGTGAAAGTATTTGAAATTACAGTAGCGACATGTTATTGTTTCACTTTTGACATGTAATACTGAAATAGTGGAATAGTTTCAGTGTGAAAGTGAAAGTATCTGACATTACAGTAGAGAGATGTTATTGTTTCACTTTTGACACATAATACTGAAATAGTGGAGGAGATATGATATTGGTGTGGGCTTGAAGTATGCAAGAAGTTAAAAATTGTTTTGACCTAAGACACTACATGGACCCTAAGCAAGGCATGTGTTAATTTCAAATGACATTGGTTGTGTAGTTCTCGAGTTTTATGGATTCACACAGACACATATTCTCATCTTTATATATCTGATATTTATGCTCATATTCGAAAATTCTAGTGTTATGGATCCTGTAAAAAGGATTTTGCTCATGAAGAATGGAGCTCTTGGAGCTGAAAAATGTAGAAGTTAAGGCCCCTATTGGGGGTGGGTGTGTTAATGTCAAGCAGAGAAGTTGAATTGTTGGGAATGTTTTTAACTTGGGTGTAATATGTATTGTTTGAATTTCTTTGACATAGGAAATATATGTATGTTCACTGGGTTTGTAAAAGAGAGCAAAGCTACAGGAAACCAAAATACGAATGATCACGATAATCAGTAAGCTGCCCTAGCCTAGTCGTTACTACACTCCGATGTAGGATTCCTCACCATACAGGTGACAGGTATAGCTGTAAGATGCATTACGGATCTGTAGCAATTGGAACGGTATGACCCAATTGAAATAACAACGTGTGACGTTTGGAGTAAAGAGAAATGAAAGTGTCGCCTCTGGAGTTTGCAAATGACCACTATACCGATAGGTAACTGCAGAAAAAATTTACAATCAATAAATGTCTTAGAACAACTAGTCACTCATCTGGGAAGGCCTTGAAATCAATGTTACCAACTGGGGACTATGTGTGACCCAGTGATAATAAAAAGTGGAGATAAAGATGCGTCTCATTTTCTTAACAATTTATGCACCACATTGCAGAAATCACAATGTAAGTATATCTGAAAAGATAGTCTTACACTGTTGTACCGTTGAATTACAAATAATGCTCATCTGTTAGGTTCGGGTGACCCTATAGGTTCCAATAGTACAACTGTATTCGTCTTTGCTTAGGAAAAATGACTAAATTGTGGGTGTGAAGTCCCCATGAATGGGTCTTTGTGACTTCTAAGAAGAAATTTTAGAAATGTTACTTTATTTGTGTGTAATCTGTATGGTTAAAATTTCATCAACATCAAAAATATATGAATTTTCATGGTGGTTATGGCCGTTATACATAGAATATAATTTCTAAATTTCATAAAGATCCATTCAGTACTTTTTACGTAGTTTTGGATAAAAAAAACAAATGATTAATGTGTGCGTTTGTGTGTATGTGTGTGTGTGTGAGTGTATATATGTATAGATATCTGTATGCATGTATATATGTGTATATATGTGTACATATTACATGTACATCTATATATACATCTACACATATGTATACATATACATGTATGCATATAGATCTATATCTCTATATATATCTATACATATACGTGTACATATACATCTTTATGTATACATATACATCTCTCTCTCTGATACCATTAAAGTGAAAGTATCTGTCATTACAGTATCGAAATGTGATTGTTTCAGTTAGTGGAATAGTTTCATTTTTAAAGTGAAAGTATTTGACATGAGTGTTTTTGTTTCACTTTTGACACGTAATACTTAAATAGTGGAGGAGATATTATGTTGCTGTGGGTTCGAACTATGCAAGAAGTTAAACATTTTTTTTGACTAAAACACAACCGGGACCCTAAGTAAGGCACGTGTAAAATTTGAATGAAATTGGTTGTGTAGTTCTCGAGTTTTAGGGAAACACACACACACACAGACAGACAGACACACATTCTCATTTTTATATATATAGATAAGCAAAATAAAATACATTTCATATATTATCCCTTCTTGCTGTGCTCCCCCCCCCCGTCCGTTCTCTATTATCTATATATTTCTTTCCATGTAAACATCACTCGGTCTCTGTTTTGTCTTAAATTCATGCTTATTTATGTATTTCTTTTCTTTACCTTATTCAAGTTATCACTTTTCCCTTACTTTATTCAAGTTATGCTCCTCTAAGCCCAAACCTGTCTAAAATTTTGTCTCTCCTCCCTTTAAAAATTACGATTTAATTCTCATTCAATTATGTTACCGATTTAAGCATTTAATCTCACGATTTATACACTGCTGTCTCTTTCAACTTTGTTCTAAAAACCCAAGGAATTTAACCAGTGTGATGTACTGTTGCCTGTACCTCTCTCTCTCTCTGCATCACTACTTCTCTCTCCCCCTCTTCCTCTTCGACTCGTACGTGACCCCAAATCTATATAACCAGTTCAATTTCCAACTTCATCCTAATTCGTATTCGAATCTCTCTGCTGACATAACCACGGCGAAGCTCTCTTAGCTCGCAGTATGCCCGCCCTCCTACCCACTCCACCAGTACTGGAAGTTTAGATCATCTACCATCCTTAGCTGTCTCCCGTGAACACTGCTAGTGACCTTATACCACCCCTCCCCTCTTATCGACCTTATAGCGCATAAAGATTGTGTAGTATATGCAGGTTGTAGGTATTGTCTTGTTTATGAATTCTGCCAAATACAAGCTTTCTTTTCAGGTACATGACACTGCTTTCCCCCATTCCAGGGTCACATGGGCCCACTCCTCCCACACCGTCAGAATTGGCACTCTCAACGTCGACATGCTGAAAGGTAGGTCTGGTGAGATGCTTGAACGGAGACGCGTAGATTTGTGCTGCATCCAAGAAGTTAGATGGAGAGGAGGTTCCGCGAGGTTCCTCACAGGCAAAGAACACAGGTACAAGATTTTCTGGGCAGGGAACACTGACGGGGTCGGGGGCGTGGGAATACTCCTAACAGAGAAATGGGTTGATAAGATAATTGAGGTAGTTAGAATATGTGATAGAGTACTTAAGATTAGGCTAGTGCTTCATCATAGGTTAGCTACCGTCATCTCGGCCTATGCCCCTCAACTGGGGCTACCAGATGAGCAGAAAGACTGATTCTACGACATCATCCTGCAAACTACCTCGTTGACGAATGACAGGGACCTTCTCTTTGTGGCTGGCAATTTCAATGGTCATGTTGGACGTCATGCAGGGGGTTTCCATGGCATTCATGGAGGCTATGGCTTCGGTTCCCGCAATGAGGAGGGAACCAGACCGCTGGAGTTCTGTAATGCAAACGATCTTATGGTTTGCAATACAAACTTCAAGAAACCTGCCTGTTACCTAGCCACCTACCGCTCTGGCAGACACTCTAGCCAGATCGACTACATCCTCGCCAGAAATAGGGAAAGAGGGCGGCTTATAAATGCCAAAACCTTCCCTGGCGAAGAATGTACCCCTTAACACAGATTAGTAGTTAGTGACTTCAGGATCAAGGCAAAAAGGATGCCCAGAAGTAGTAGACCGACTTGGAGGAGAAGGGTTTGGAAACTTAAAGATCCAGCAAATGGACAGAGATTTAGAGACATACTACTTGAAGCATTTGACGAAATAGAAGGGGATATAGCATCATACAAGATGGAAGACAACTGGAGGTTCCTTCGGGACAACATGCTGAGTGCCACCGACCAGATCTGTGACTAGTGTAAAGTCCCCTCTCGACCCAAAGTAACTTGGTGGTGGAACAGTGTGGTTGACAGGGCTATCAGACAAAAGAAACAGGCTTGGAAGGACTGGAAGAATGGAGGTAGCAGGGAAGTGTATCAGACTGCTAGAAGGGAAGCTAAGAGACAGGTTTATTTAGCCAGAAGGGAAGCAGATAAGAAAAAATTTGCCAATGTTCTGCGCCATGAGAACCAAAGACTTGAAGTATTTCGTGTTACAAGACAGTGTGTGAGAGAGAATCGTGATGTCGTGAGAGAGAAATGTGTTCACATGGATGATGGTACGCTTGCTCAAAATGTGGCTGCTAAGAAAGAGGTTTGGAGACGCCACTATGAAAGACTGCTCAATAAAGAGAATGAATGGGAGAAAGAGAGTCTGCCGAATGTCAACCCAACAGAGGGACCAGCTATTCGAGTTGACAGTACCATGGTAGATAAAGCAATAATGAGTATGAAGACAGTGAAAGCCCCCGGCCCATCAGGAATCACTGCAGAGATGCTCAAAATATCTGGCAGTGTCGGCTATAGCCTAGTCACCCATATTGTTAACCAGGTGGTACACGAAGGAGACATACCCAATGACTGGTGTAGCAGCACCATAGTCAACTGTTACAAAGGTAAAGGTGATGCTTTAGATACAAATAATTACAGAGGCATCAAGTTGTTGGATCAGGTAATGAAAGTCACAGAGAGGGTCATAGCCCAACTAATTAGGGAGTGAGTCAGCTTAGATGAGATGCAGTTTGGGTTTGTGCCAGGGAAAAGCACCACTGATGCTATATTTCTGGTAAGACAGATGCATGAGAAATACCTAGCCAAGGATAAACCTCTGTACCTGGCTTTCGTTGACATGGAGAAAGCCTTTGACAGGGTCCCCCGATCTCTTATCTGGTGGTCAATGAGGAAACTAGGGATAGAAGAATGGTTAGTGAGAGCTGTGCGAGCCATGTACAGAGACGCTGTCAGTAAGGTGAGGGTTGGCAATGAGTACAGTGAAGAATTCCGGGTAGAGGTAGGGGTCCACCAAGGTTCTGTCCTGAGCCCCCTCCTATTTATCATTGTCCAGCAGGCGATAACAGAGTAATTCAAGAGAGGATGCCCCTGGGAGCTCCTCTATGCTGATGACCTTGCACTAATTACTGAATCACTATCAGAATTAGAGGAGAAGTTTCAGGTGTGGAAGCAGGGACTAGAATTGAAGGGCTTTAGGTTCAACTTAGCTAAAACCAAAGTTCTAATAAGTAGGAAGGTAGACAAAACACAGACCCCTTCAGGTAGATGGCTCTGCTCGATCTGTAGAAAAGGTGTAGGTAGAAACTCTATAAGATGTACCCAGTGCAAGCTATGGACACATAAGAGGTGCAGCAATATCAAAGGCAGGTTAACTAGGAAGTTAGTCTTTGTATGTGGCAGATGTTCAGGTGCAATAAACACTGTAAACAAACAGGAAACAACTTCTGTCTCATTCCAGGGAGAAAAACTAGAGGTAGTTGATAGCTTCCGCTATCTGGGTGACCAAGTTAGTAGTGGGGGTGGGTGTGCTGAAAGTGTAGCTGCTAGAATAAGAATAGCCTGGGCAAAGTTTAGAGAGCTCTTACCTCTGCTGGCGACAAAGGGCCTCTCGCTCAGAGTAAAAGGCAGACTGTATGATGCATGTGTATGAACAGCCATGCTACATGGCAGTGAAACATGGGCCTTGACTGCTGAGGACATGCGTAAGCTCGCAAGGAATGAAGTCAGTAATCTCTGATGGATGAGTAATGTCAGTGTGCATACCTGACAGAGTGTAAGTATCTTGAGAGAAAAGTTGAACCTAAGAAGCATCAGTTGTGGTGAGCAAGAGAGACGATTACGCTGGTATGGACATGTGGTGAGAATGGATGAGGATAGCTGTGAGAAAAAGTGCCACACCCTAGCGGTTGAGGGAACCTGTGGAAGAGGCAGGCCCAGGAAGACCTGGGATGAGGTGGTGAAGTACGACCTTCGAACATTGGGCCTCACCAAGGCAATGACTTCTGACCGAGACCTTTGGAAATATGCTGTGCATGAGAAGACCTGGCAAGCCAAGTGAGACCAAAATCCAAAGCCTCTGCCAGGGATGTAGCCAGCCCACTTACGCGTAACATTCCTTCTTTGGACACTAAACTCCACTTGCGAAGACCTGTTGGGGCAAGCGAAAGCGAAATCGTGATGGCACCAGTACCAGTAAATCACTAAGAGCACTGTCCGAGCGTGATCGTTGCCAGAGCACCAGCTGTCTGGCTTTCCTGCCGGTGGCACGTAAATAGCAGCATTTGAGCGTGACCGTTATCAACGTCACCTTCCTGGCACTTGTACCAGTGGCACGTGAAAAGACATTCGAGCAAGTTCATTGTCAGTCCAGCTGGACTGGCTCCTGTGCAGGTGGCATGTAAAATACACCATTTCGAGCGTGGGCGTTGCTAGTACCCTGTGACTGGCCTTCATGCCGGTGGCACGTAAAATACACCATTTCGAGTGTGGCTGTTGCCAGTACCCCGTGACTGGCCTTCGTGCCAGTGGCATGTAAAAGCACCCACTACACTCTCTGAGTGGTTGGCGTTAGGAAGGGCATCTAGCTGTAGAAACTCTGCCAAATCAGATTGGAGCCTGGTGTAGCCATCTGGTTTCACCAGTCCTCAGTCAAATCGTCCAACCCATGCTAGCATGGAAGGCGGACGTTAAACGATGATGATGATGATTTTCAAGAGAAATGTGAGTTATCATTTATCTATAATAATCTGTAAATATGTGCAAGGATTAATAAAAATATAACTTTTATAACTTTCTATTTCAGTGAGATACATGAGCTTGATTGGAAAAACGAGATTTTGAATATTAAGTGGAATACCAGATAATGACACTTGCAATTCACTCTGAAGCATTTTAAAGTTTCTATGTTTCAATGCCTTTAAATTTAGCATTGCTGAAAAAGATGCTTTGCAAATGTATGTAGTAGAAAACTGCAAAAGAATTTGTAAAGTTTTTTTAGCTAGGTTTGGATGCTTCTTTGCAACATGAATCCAAATGTTCTGTAAGTTCCCCTCTTCATAAATCAATAATAGACACCAATTATTCTTGATTTTTGGCTGGTTCTTCTTTGGTAAGTGAAAAATCAATCATATCAGTTTCAAGAAATGGATTTCTGATCCAATCATAGTTTTGGATTTCAATATTTGGAAAATATCTATCTACCTAGGTCGTCTCTCAGGACGCCCCAAAAGGGTAGAAGAACTACTCTGTGGTCAACAGCCAATTCAACAAGTACCTCATCACGGTGAAGTGCCTGTGTGTTCCATTGACCTGGAGAGCTATGCTGGAAGGAGAGAAATCTTCAGGCAGGTCTTACCAGGCCAGATAGATCAAAGGGTAGAAGACAAACAAAACCTTAACCATTATAGGATTAAACCTCAACAACAATAAATCGAAGTGTTGGCAGCAGGGCATGAATTTAGTTATCGGCAGGACCTAACAGATCAGATTTGTGGCTTTGAACTGACAGGATGTCATGCAGAGGATCTTGAATATAAGACAATGCTAAATGGTCAACAATTAATGAGCTGATCTCACACTCACAAGTTTTGGAAAACATTTCAAAATTTCCTTCTTTTACTATGCGTTTCCAAATTGTTATCTTGTCTCTCATAGCAAAAACTTTTATCATCTGATATTAAGATATTTTCTGCTTTTCCCTGTTTACCTGCATTAATTTTACTCAAATATATCCGAAAGATATGCCAATTTGGTGCACTAAAGTTCATCTTGAATCAGATTTTGGAATTCATTCTATTGATTTTCTTCAAAAAGTTTAAGCATCATTTTTCCCAATTCATATATATGACAAAGCACATGACTTTGAAAGCCAATGAGATTCGTATATGTGACAAAGCACATGACTTTGAAAGCCAATGAGATTCGTATATGTGACAAAGCACATGATCTCTTAAAAGCCAACAAAATGGTGTTCCCATTTCTTCACAAATATGAGCAAATAATTTTGATTTAAGAGGTCTACTTTTGATGTAATTGACCATTTGAACCACTTTGTTTATAAGTCTTTGTAAATCATCTCCAACAGTTTGTGCAATTAGTGCTTGGGCAAGTGTCTTCTACTATAGCCTCAGGCCAATCAAAGCTTTGTGAGTGGATTTGGTAGATGGAAACTGAAATAAGTCTGTTGTGTGTGTGTGTGTGTGTGTGTGTATGTGTGTGTGTGTGTGCACGTGCGCATGTGTGTGTGTGTGTGTGTGTGTGTGTCTGTCTGTCCCCACCACCATTGCTTGACAACTAATATTGGTGTGTTTACATCCCTGTAACAGCTTGGCAAAAGAGACCAATAGAATAAGTACTAGGCTTACTAAGAATATGTCCTGGGGTCGATTTGTTCAACTAAAAGCGGTGCTCCAGCATGGCCACACTCAAATGACTGAAACAAATAAAAGAACAAAAGAATTCCAAGAATGGAGTTTTGTATCTTCTTTAGAAACCAGCTCCTTCCTCAGAGGAGGAATTTAGATAATTAAAAACAAGAGAATATATATATATAGGCTTGGATAGGCACCTTCGGCATACAAGCATGCATGTATGTATGTATGTATGTATGGGTGTGCATGTGTGTGTGTGTGTGTGTAATTTTGTTTCACTCTCTCTCCTTGCCTTGGATCATGTGATAGTTGTAAGCAAATGTCACTGTCTTGCAAGCAATGTCATTTGTTTCCAGCTTCCATGGAAACATGTTTGGGCATGGTGAAGTATTACTTGGAAAACAGGAAAGGTTTGGCAATAGGAAGAGCATCCAGTTGTGCAAAATCTGTCTGATCCATGCAAGCATAGAAAAGTAGATATTTCATTCATTTTGTGGACGGTAATATTAACAACCAAGACATTAAAACCACACCTGATTGTTCAAGTGTTTCAATTCTGTCTATGTACATATATTTACTCAATTGTTCACATTTATGAATGGTTTCTCCCTTAGTTTTGAAGCACTATTTTCTATCATTATTAAAATTTTTGGCAATTTTTATGACAGGGGTATGCTAATAGTAATCTCCATCATTCGCACATGTGTAATATATGCTCACCATACTGACTAAGTGTTGGACTATACCCGAGTAAGTAATATTCATTAAAAGTGTTGGACTATATCTAAGTAATACTCATTAAAATTTATTTCTATTTTCCAAATGAAATGATATTATTCAACCTTAGGATAACAAACAGGAAATATATACTTTAAACTTGTTACACAAAAATTACGAAAAAATACACGTGCAAAACCATTTAACACCAGAAATGAACAGACTGGTACTCTACAAAAATGATGACCATCAAAATAAAGGGCTGGATGTTATTCCTCATGTCCCACAAATAAAATCAAAAAAGCATAGATGGATACATGAGGAATATATTTCAATCCTACATGCTTATTTTATAGCAGTGCTCTATCTACAGAACAAAAACACAACAACATTTACATATAAAATCTGGAAGTAAAATAACCTAGATAAAGATTTGGATACAGCAATGAACCCTAATAAACTAGCTAACATACGGAGATATATTCTGAAAACAAAAAAATATGAGAATAAAAAATGGAACACTTTAAAGGAAAAATACATCAGGAAAATGTAGATAGTAACCCCATAGCAATGCCAAATAATATAAGCACTGGGACTGTAAATTACAAAGACAGACATAACTTGTCTAACAAAAACGAAGTAAACAATGAAAGACAACAAATCCAGACCATAGGAATGTATAATGATAAGCAAAATGCACCAAACCAGAACACCACAGACAAAAATATGAACGGGAGAGAATACGAAACAAATCTAAAACCTGGAAACAGTGAAGGTGAAACTAACGATTACGATACTCTAAAAATAAGCATAATCAAAGAATTGAAAGCCACAGATCTCAGTATGGACCACCGATAGTACCTCCGAAAAATAAAAATTGATAATAAAACATCAAGAATAAATAGCATGAACCTGGCTGTCACAGAATAGCCACAGAAACAAATGCCAATATGACCAGGTTAAATAATATGCAGCAGTCTCTGTGGCCACAAAAGAAGCTGGATACCCACTAAAACCCATCCAAACAGGAGTATAACCACCCAAACAAAGCCTGTGGATAAATAATACCCAGAAAAAATAAAAGGATTTTTAATTGCAGCCAGCACAAGATCAAAGCCTTCCCACCAGAAATTACCAAAAACATGTAATGAAAAGAAATACAAGTAATTGCAGAATATGTGGAGATGGAGAAAAAACAATAAATCATATGGTCTCTGGCTACCCAGTCCTAGCTAAGAAGGAATATATTTACAAACACGACAGAGTTGGGACCTATATACACTGGAAGCTATGCCAACAATATAGAATAACAACAGAAAATAAAAGGTCACAGAAAATGCAAAATCAATCATACTCTGGTAGATGCCAATACACACAGATAGAGAAATTAAGGCCAATAGGTCAGATATTGTCAGAGATCACCAAGAAAAAAAATGCTTTCAAATCAATGTGTCAATGCCAATAGATTACAATGTTTCTCTAAAAGAAATGAAGAAGCTTTCAAAATACAAAGATCTAGAAAGAGAGGTAACTTGAATGTGAAGTCTAAAAACAGAAACAATTCCTATCATAGTAGGCACATTAGGTATGATAAGACATCAGGACTAACAAGTATATGTAATATACAGAAAATAGCACTACTAGGACCACACATATCCTATGTAAAACACTTTCAATAGTGAAAATAAGAGCATCACAACAAACCGCAGCACATCACACAATGCACACAGAGCTGTGCTTGGTAGTGCAGTGAAAACACATGATAAAAATAAGACTACTGAATAATAATAATAATAATAATAATAATAATAATAATAATAATAATAATAATAATAATAATAATAATAATAATAATAATAATGATGATGATGATGATGATAGTTTTAAATTTTGGTACAAGGCCAGCAATTTTGGGGGTCTCCCCCCAAAAGTCGACAACATTGACCTTAGTGTTCAACTGGGACTTATTTCACCAACCCCTAAAAGGTGAAAGACAGAGTCTACCTCAGTGAAATTTGAATTCAGAACGTAAAGATGAACAAAATGCTGCTAAGCATTCTGCTAGCTTGCAGCCCAAGTACTAATAATCCTTTTTACTGTAGGTCAAAGCCAGAAATTTGGGAGGAGATGGGGACAGTCGATTACATCAACTCCAATGCATGACTTATATTTTTTCCATTGATTCTGAAAGGATGAAAAACAAAATCAACCTTGATGGAATTTGAAGTCAGAATGTAAAGATGGACGAAATGCCACTAAGCCTTTTGCCTGGCATGCTAACAGATTCTGCCAGCCTGCTGTCCTAATCACAATGCTATTAACATCCTTTACTTTCTTATCAGTGAGGATACCAAAAATTCACAGATGTTTAAATAGCAGGGGGGGGGGGCTTACAAAGAGGTGGGCAAGATGGGCAAATTATACAAAAAGGAGGGGAGGAGTGAAAAACATACAATACATAATAGGATAAGTTAAGAAGTGTAGATAAAGACACAAATAATTACACATAGCAAAATAGATAAGTACAATAAAAAAAAAACTAATTAAAACAAAATATGCGTGTGTATAAAATTTTAAAAATCCACTTTCATTGATCCACTGTTTTGATTATGTTTTCCTTCTGATGTCCCCAATGCTTCACTGTATTGTTTGATACTTATTCCCAAATCTTCCATATTGGCACCACAGTCCTAACAAACAAGTGAGTACCTTTGCATAATTCTTTCAAATTTTGGCACAAGGCCAGCAAAAATATAAAAAAGAGTTTTCTTATTAAAACCACATGAGAGAATACATTGCAAGTGAAAGGTGTATAACTATATAGATTAACCAATCAAACTGCAGTGCAATAAGACCAATCAATGATATAGTGCCTACCAACCTGATACAGTGCAGGGCTGTCAGCAACATGTGGGTAGAGTCTAAAGAATGGACGAAGTTGGGAGGAAACGCATTCTTCTGTTTCACAGAGTTTGGCTTTCTGGAAAAATAGAGTCCAAAGAACTGATATTAGATATTAGACATTTTGAGAACAGAATCAATGTTGAGCCTAAAAGTATAAATTACATTTGAGAGTGAATGGCAGAGTTTTTATAGTGTAATTGGTTATGAGCCTCTAAATCTAAAATTCGATATATGATTTGAGTTTTGTCAGCTGGATAGTTGGTCATTAATTGAAATGGGATTTATAAAGACATTTACACTGAAAGGACAGTAAATGAAGAATAATATTATATTATTAGAGAGTGTAATACTAAAGAATGGTGCGAGCATGGTTGTGCTGTTAAGAAATTTGCTTCCTAATCATGTGCTCTTGGGTTCAATCCCACTGAGTTGTACCTTAGTTTCTTCTACAAAACCTGCAGGCTGTCTAAAGCCTAGTAGATGGATTTAGTAAACAGAAGCTGAAAGAATCCCACCATACACATGTGTGTGTATGTGTGTATTTGGATGTACCCTTGAATGGATATCATGATAAATTAGTTATTGAGAAAGATTAGATGATAACAGTATGGAAGTCTACAGAACAGGATCAAATTTAATTACTCCTGTTAGATAGGCAGAGGGAAGGCAAATGCAAATCACTTTTGTCATGTGTTAAGAAAGCCTTGAGAATGTTCCACAGTCACTGAATGTCAAACTTTGACATGATGATACAATACTTAAAAGAAATAATAGTTATACGAAGGAATGCTTTATTCACACTAACTTGCACAGAATATTAGTGACAATGGCATGTAAGTTATAGGAATGGCAGTATTACAGTCAGGAAAACTAGAGGTATAAGAAGGACTGCTTCAGTCACAAAAACTTCGAAAATTTTGTCCTATTTGATTGGTTTCTATGGAGTTACCATTTATCATATTCCACATGTATTGGTCAATTCACTGTAACTCTAACATTCTTTAAGAAATTGTTGTGACTTAAACATTCCTTCCTACACCTCTAGCATGTGATACTAGTGTTCCTTACTATGACTGATTTTCCTATAGTTATAGGAAAGAAATGTTTGAGAGATAGTAATTATATAATTTTGTATATGAAAGTATTTCTAGCCTTGATCTAAAAATATTTTGAAGGTTATAATCCTGCCACCTCTAGATGTGTGCTTTTAACAACTGAAGGAATGTGATTCTGATTTATGAAGAAATAATTTCTTCTTTTTCTTTTCGGTGTAGTTATACTATTGCATTTACAAATCAGTCCTCACTACCAGATGATTTACAGTGAATATCAACTGATATCAACATGACTCTGTGTTCATTTACAAAACACTATACCTCACCAGTCATTCTAAAAACAAACAGTCCATGCTCCATGCTGATATGGGTTGGACTGTTTGACAGGATCCAATGGGTCCAAGGACTGCATCATGCACTGATGTCTGCTTTTGCATGGTTTCTATCACTAGATGCCCTTTACAGTATGTACTGGGTGCTTTTTTTCATGCCATTAACACTACTGATATCACCATGCAGCTTGAAAGATGACAAGCCCTAAGGGAGGAAGTGTTGACTTTATGCTAGGGGATGAACAGTTATGTATGAATAAAGGGAGGGGGCAAGGCAGTCTCTTGTAGAAGAGCTGCATAGTTAATAACATTTAGCAAGGAAAGAAAAGAATGATCATTAGGAGCTTCAAAGAGATAGATAGTTGAAATGAGGTGTCCAGGTGGCCCCTACAAAGTATGAGGTGAGTAGAAGTGGGTCATATAGGAATTGCACAACTGTATGAGGAACAGGAGATGATGTGATGGAGAGGCAGCCTGCAACTGTAAAAAACTGTACCAAGGTTGATATAATGAGGTAAAAAATTGCAAGCTGCCAGTTTTCTCACTAGTGGAGAGGCCATAAAACTACACCATCTCTGTCCAATACTGGTCCAGAATGTGGCTAGAAATATATAGTCTATGGTACAGGAATAGCTGTGTGATAAATACTTGCTTCTCAATCTCTGGGTCACAGGTTCAGAGCCTCTGCACAGCACCTTGAACAAAGCTCTTCTATAGCCCTGGGCCAACTGAAGTTTTGTGAGTGGATTTGGTAGACGGAAACTGAAAGCTTGTCCCATGTGTGTGTATGTCTCCCTCCTAGCAATGACAAAGCAAGTTTCATCAGCCTCCAAATAGTGTCCTTCATTTTCAAACATCTGTGAAAACACATCAGGTCACAGGAAAATATAACCATACTTGGAAAATGACGAGGGTTGGTGACACAAAGGGCATCTGGCTATAGAAAAATCTACCAACAAATTCTGCCTGGTCCATGCGAGCATGGAAAAGTTGAAATAATGATGATGATGATGATGATATGAACCCAAACATATTCTGTTTTGTAACTCTTATACAATTTTGTTAAAAACTGCTGAACTTTTAATTACATTTTAAAGACAACCTTGGTCACCTAATTCTAATAAAACTAATGAAACAAAAATTATATTAGAGAGAGAATTTATTAAAAAAAAACTTATTATTTAGAAAATGGTGAATTCTATTTCTTTTATCAAATAATTATAGAAATTTTTTTTATAGAATCCACTGCGAAACATTACCCTAAAGAATGGTTCAACAAGGTCATTGTTATTATTGTCCTCATCACCACTATCAACATTTTATGTCTCATTTCCATGCTGGCATGTGCCAGACAAATTGCCACAGTCCAAGTCAGTTCTTATATCAAGTTATTACCTTCCTAAATGTGTCAGAAAACAACACCTCACTTCTTGATTTTTTTTATGGCTGGATACTCTTTCTATCATCAAGTCCTTTACAGATTGTACTGGGTGCAGTTTATCATGTCACTAGCAATAGAGAGATTATTATGTCCTTACCAAGACTAAAGGGCTTTCCTTGACTCTACATTGTCTTGAATACTACAAATATTGTGTTGAGTCAAAAGTTCTGCAATATTTTGGTAACTTATTTGCTTTGTTTGACAAGTTACAACACAAACAACCTAGCATTCAAAGTAGAGGTCATTGTGTTGCACAATCTGAAACCATCTTTCAACTAGTTCTTTGATCTCACGCTGATACCAGTTCATGTCCTTCATGCATTGTGAGCACAGGAAGTGAGCCATGGATCAAAACAAGAAATAATCCATGGGAGATATTTTCCGCAATCATAATGTGCATAAGCAGTGCTTAAGCAAGTGGAGGTGGAAGCTTCAGTGAAGGAGTTCTTCATCTTGAGGGACAAGAACTGGTAGAAATGTGGGATCAAAGAACTGGAAGAATTATAACTTCAGACAAGGAAACACGATGGCTTCTGCTTAGAATGCTAGGCTGCTTTTTTATAATTTGATGAATAAAGAAAATAAGTTATCAAAATATTGTTAAACTTGTGACTCAACACAATAAGACAGAGTAAGGCAAAGACACATGAAGTAAAATAAATTTTTCATTAAAAAAAAGGTTCCTCACTCAAAAGTCGAAGACAGATTGCTATGTGAGACACCCCAACGCTGCATGGAAGCAATTTTGTGATAGGGCTGCACAACTGGTAATCCAAGAGGAGTTGTCCAGTTGACTGGTTGTTGACAAACTGTAGAAATCTGGTGGGCACACAGTGTCAGCCATATCTGGAAGAGAAGAAAGACATACAATAATGACAAAACAAATAACTCACAACTTCAAATGTTTAAATAGTCCTTCATACCTTTGTGAATTTGTGTAATGTTGTTATTTAGTGCAAGATCAGCTCTATGAACAGGTACAGGCATGGTTGTGTGGTAAGCTCACTTTGCAACCACATGGTTTCGTGTTCAGGCCCACCACATGGCACTTTGGGTAAATGTGTTCTACTATGGCCCTAAGCTAACCAATGTTTTGTGAGTGAATCCAGTATTTGGTAGACAGAAACTATATGTATAACTATATGTGTGTATGTGTGTGTGTCTTTGTGTATGATCCCTCCACCACTTGATACTAGGTACTGATTTGTTTACAGCCCTGTAACTTAGATGCTTTGGCAAAAGAGACCAACAGAATAAGCACCAGACTTTAAAAAATAAATACCAGGGTTGATTTGTTCAACTAAACCCTTCAAGGCAGTACCTCAGCATGGTTGCAATCTGAAATAAGTAAAAGATATTTAGGACTATATAGTTGAAAGTGTTTATTTTACTAACAATATTATAGAGTGCAAGTAGAGGGAGATTTGGTTGCTATTTCTTACAGGTTAAATTGGCTCATATTTTTGTAATGTTTTCTCAATGCTGTCCATCTTTTTGCCTGCATCTATGTCTGAACGTCTGTCTACAAGCATACAGTCAACAGGTAAAAGAGTAAAAAGTGTAAATATATCATCATCATTATTTCAAGTTGTCTTTCCATGCTGGTATGTGTGAGATGAGTCATCACAGTTCAAGTCAGTTCTTACTGAGAACCACTGCCCTCATACAGAAGTCAGACAAATGTATGTTTCATTTTTGGTTTAGTTTCTACAGTTGGAAGACCTTTCTATCACCAACCATTCAATAAATTCAAAGACTACTCACTACTCAAGGATGTGTAAGTTTTCTCATGGCAACATGGTATAAAGGAAGAGAGTAGTGACAGAAGAGCTAGAGTAGGTGAGTGATGGCAGTAAGAGTATGCTGGTAGAAACAGAGTGACTGGTGTGAGAAAAGAGCAAGAGAGAGACTGATGGGTAATAATAGAGGTAGAAAACAGTAAGATTTATGAATTGTGGCCTGGGGGAGAGTGACTGATGACTGGTGACTAGAAAGAGTGAAGGTAGAAGATATACTGGGTATAAAAAGGTTCGATGCAGTCTTTTAAACATAAGCCTTACAATGGGGAACGGTGATGAGAGTCGTAGCACGAGAATAAAATGCAGGTGGGCCTGTGCAATTTGTTACTATGAGTGGCATAAATGAAAGATGGATAAGTGAAGGAGAGATGAGTGACAGGGAGATGAGCAGCTGGGAAATGACTGATAAGGAAATGAGAATACATGCATACATATGTGTGTGTGTGTATACATTTCTCTCTGTGTATATATATATATATATATATATATATATATATATATATATATATATATATATATATATGGATAGATATATAAATATATATATATAAATATATATATATATATTAAATATATACTTTTATAAAACAAATTTTACAAAATATATAGTATCTGTTAACAGTCTTAGCCAAAAACTCACAGCTGAGTTTTTGTATATATATATGTATACATGTCTCTTAAAGGATAGAGCTCAAAATCAATGCATTGAAGATACTTTATTGCAGCAACAATTATAATAACAGAAACAACCACAATAAGCCAAACCTATGCACATTTCAATAGGGTATCCCGGAAAAATAAACCACATCATCAGATGTCTCGTAAAATATTGTAACAAATTACAACATATTACAAATTTCTGGATACTCCATCTCATCAGGGTCGCATTATTGCCATCACCAATACTATTATTAGCAAAACACACACATCATCCAAGAGGGTGAAAGAATAATCGACGGCACGCAACCTACCATCGTTATTTTCTTACAGAATGTAAACAAACCAGTCAACCGAAATCCAGCGACGTACACCGCCCGGTTTACAGCGTAAAAATCCCTTGCCAAAAATTCATCCCCCCTGTACATCAAGATTTCCTATCGGATCTTCCTATAACGATAGTGTATTAATTAATTCATTAATTATACCCGCCCACGCCCACGCACACCACCACCCACATGCCCACACGTACCCCCACACACACATATACCTATACTTAGATGTACACACCAATATATATTTATATGTATTTTTTATGTATAACCATACACTCAAACACATATACACACAAACACATATATACACTCACATATGCATGCATATACATATACACACATACAGATACACATGCACCCCACATACACGCGCACAGATACACACACACACACATTTACATATATATGTAAATGTGTGAGTGCATATGCATATGTGAGTGTATATATGTGTTTGTGTGTATATGTGTTTGAGTGTATGGTTATACATAAAAAATACATATAAATATATATTGGTGTGTACATCTAAGTATAGGTATATGTGTGTGGGGGGGTACGTGTGGGCATGTGGGTGGTGGTGTGCGTGGGCGTGGGCGGGTATAATTAATGAATTAATTAATACACTATCGTTATAGGAAGATCCGATAGGAAATCTTGATGTACAGGGGGGATGAATTTTTGGCAAGGGATTTTTACGCTGTAAACCGGGCGGTGTACGTCGCTGGATTTCGGTTGACTGGTTTGTTTACATTCTGTAAGAAAATAACGATGGTAGGTTGCGTGCCGTCGATTATTCTTTCACCCTCTTGGATGATGTGTGTGTTTTGCTAATAATAGTATTGGTGATGGCAATAATGCGACCCTGATGAGATGGAGTATCCAGAAATTTGTAATATGTTGTAATTTGTTACAATATTTTACGAGACATCTGATGATGTGGTTTATTTTTCCGGGATACCCTATTGAAATGTGCATAGGTTTGGCTTATTGTGGTTGTTTCTGTTATTATAATTGTTGCTGCAATAAAGTATCTTCAATGCATTGATTTTGAGCTCTATCCTTTAAGAGACATGTATACATATATATATATATATATATATATATATATATATATATATATATATATATATATATATATATATATTTATATATATATATATTTATATATATATATATTTATATATATAAACCATTTTCTGCAGAGATATTTCCGGATTTAGCACGCCAAAACGAAGACTTTTGAATCTTACCATAAATATAATTAACAGAACCATGTGCACATTCGTCATTCGTGGGGAACAACTAGTATACGATTCTGTGAATTATATTTATTTGGCAGTCTGTACTGATGAGAAACAGATATTTTCGGTAAGGAAATATTAATTTCGAAACTAGTTTGCGGATAACTTTGTATGTATTTATGTAATTTTCACTTGTCTTGCCCGTATACGTTTTGTTGCTCTGCTAAATTTTTCTTTGAGAACAATTCGGTCTTAGTAGATGCATTACATGTGATCTTCTTCTAGCACATTAACAGTCCACCTAGTGGTCTCCATTTTATATATACATATAAATAAATATATAGATAGATATAAATAAATATATAAATATATATATATATAAATTTTTCCTTTTTTTTTTTTTACTTGTTTCAGTCATTTGACTGCAGCGATGCTGGAGAACCGCCTTTAGTTGAGTAAATCGATCCCAGGACTTATTCTTTGTAAGCCTAGTACTTATTCTATCGGTCTTGTTTGCTGAACCGCTAGTTTACAGGGATGTAAACACACCAGCATCGGTTGTCAAGCGATGTTTGGGGGACAAACACAGACACACAAACATATACACACACACACACACACATATATATATACGACGGGCTTCTTTCAGTTTCCGTCTACAAAATCCACTCACAAGGCATTGGTCGGCCAGAGGCTATAGTAGAAGACACTTGCCCAAGTTGCCACACAGTGAGACTGAACCCGAACCATGTGGTTGGTAAGCAAGCTACTTACCACACAGCCATATAGATATATAAATATATATATATATATATATATATATATATATATATATACATATATACATATATATAAATCTATACATATAAATTTGACATGAGCAATTCTTTCTTATCTTGGGATTCATGGTAAAACAGCTGGGTGGAATTGTGTGAAAATTTACACAGATGTGTAGAATGATTCAGTGGTGTTGCTGGGCTTTGTATTTTTTTCCTAGCTTCCATGGTTACCGAGATAATCTATCTACTATAATAATACTCTTGTTTATGAATGAGAAAGGAAGGGGTGATAGATGAATAAGGAAGGAAGTGGGATGATGAAAATTGTATGCTGAAAAAATAAATCAAACAGCATTTCAACTTTGTGCGAATATATGTGTGTGAATGTAAAAGGGTGGGCATGTGAATGTGTATGTGTGTGTGTGCATATGTAAACGCAATGAAAGTGGGATGGTTCATCATTGTTCGTGTTTTTTGATTTGGTTGGATCTTGGTTGGTCAGTTTATTTCTAGTCATTCTAAAATTGTTTTTTAACATAAGAGTGCCCAAACAAGTTGAATGCTTACACAGACCAGGTTTTACAACCACATCATCCAAACCAACCAGGTGAAACCGGGCTTAGCTGCTAGTATACATATATAAATATATATAAATAAATAAATATATATATATAAATAAATATATATATATAAATAAATATATATATATATATAAATAAATATATATATATATAAATAAATAAATATAAATATATATATATATATATATCTATATATATATATATATCATCATCATCATCGTTTAACGTCCGCTTTCCATGCTAGCATGGGTTGGACGATTTGACTGAGGACTGGTGAAACCGGATGGCAACACCAGGCTCCAGTCTGATTTGGCAGAGTTTCTACAGCTGGATGCCCTTCCTAACGCCAACCACTCAGAGAGTGTAGTGGGTGCTTTTACGTGTCACCCGCACGAAAACGGCCACGCTCGAAATGGTGTCTTTTATGTGCCACCCGCACAAGCCAGTCCAGGGGCACTGGCAACGATCTCGCTCGAAAATCCTACAGGAGCCAGTCAGGCGGTACTGGCAACGGCCACGCTCAAAATGGTGCATCTCATGTGCCACCCGTACAAGAACCAGTCCAGGGGCACTGGCAACGATCTTACTTGGCTTGCCGGGTCTTCTCACGCACAGCCCATTTCCAAAGGTCTCGGTCCGTAGTCATCGCCTCGGTGAGGCCCAATGTACGAAGGTCTTGCCTCACCACCTCAGCCCAGGTCTTCCTGGGCCTACCTCTTCCACGGGTTCCCTCAACTGTTAGGGTGTGGCACTTTTTCACGCAGCTATCCTCCTCCATTCTCACCACATGTCCATACCAGCGCAATCGTCTCTCTTGCACGCCACAACTGATGCTTCTAATGTTCAGCTTTTCTCTCAAGATACTTACACTCTGACGGGTATTCACATTGACATTACACATCCAACGGAGCATACTGGCTTCATTCCTTGCGAGCTTACGTATGTCCTCAGCAGTTACAGCCCATGTTTCACTGCCATGTAGCATGGTTGTTCGTACGCATGCGTCATACAGTCTGCCTTTTACTCTGAGTGAGAGTCCCTTTGTCGCCAGCAGGGGTAAGAGCTCTCTAAACTTTGCCCAGGCTATTCTTATTCTAGCAGCTACACTTTCAGCGCACCCACCCCCACTACTAACTTGGTCGCCCAGATAGCGGAAGCTATCGACTACCTCTAGTTTTTCACCCTGGAATGAGATAGAAGTTGTTTCCTGTTTGTTTGCAGTATTAAACAGAACAGCAAAAGTTATAATAGATGGCAGGGTCGGTACTTTTCACATATCTATAATTTTTCAGATTAACACCCGCACGATTACCCAACCCTAATCCTAACACTAACACTAACCCTAAACCCTAACCCTAACCCTGACCCTAAAAAACGTAACAGTAACATTAATCCTAAACCCTAACCCTGACCCTAAAACCCTAACCCTAACACCCTAGTGAAAATCGTGGTAAATTTACAAAACATTGACGAACATGAATTATATTTTACTGAATGATTGTGTACTTGCACGTGTATGCTTTTGAGAGAGCGAGAGAGGAAGAGATAGAGAGGGGGAGAGAAAGGAATAGGGGTAGATAAAAGTTTTCTGATGACTGCTTCTCTTCACTGCCTATTACTTCATTAGAAATTTAAGGATGCACATAAGCACATAATAGAGAAAAATGAAACAAATATGGACAATTTGCTCCGAAACACCACCGAGTGGGGAACACTTCTCAAAAATAACCTGCAGTTGTTTCCTTCAAAATTCCTACATGCTTGAAATGTACATACATCAAGGTACATTTGTACAAAATTTCATGAAAAAATATTCATTTTCCTGGAATTTAAGTGGAATTTCCGAATATTGTACCCCACCCCCTTCCAAAACACTTTCACCGAAAATTTTTGTATATTTGGAATCTACATAATAAATAATATATGCATAGAAAATTTCATAAATAAATATTCATTTTTATGAAAGTTATGACCTTCCAAAGTTGGGGGATACAACTCTGTAGTTATGCCATCAATGTTTTGTAAATATACCACGATGTGAATGATTGTGTTTACTTGCACATGTATACATTTGAGAGAGCGAGAGGGGAAGAGGGGGAGAAATGAATAGAGATTGAGAGCAATGTGTATGTTGTTGTCACAGGTCATGTATGTGTGGTTGTGTGTGTTTTTACGTATCTATGTTATGAAAAATAGGTAAAGAATACTGAGATGAAAGTTTAATCTATGACGTTGTATGTATCACTTTCTCTCTCTCTCCCTCTCCCTCTTTTACTCTTACTCTCTATATTTTTATGTTGAGCGCGTGTGTAAGAATGGCGTTCCAGGTAGAAGGGATGAAATATAAAAGTTGCTAGAAACAACAGCCAAATCTCCCTTAAATCACACAAAGTAAACGGAATTTTAAAAATCTAATTACTGCACTGGAAAGTTCACATCGAGAAAATTCCATTGATGTAAACATTTTTATGAAAAAGTGGAAAGGCAACGCTGGCCACAGGTCCCTTCACGATTTCGCTTTCCCCAATAAGTCTTCGCAAGCTGAGTTTCGTGTCCAATGAAGGAGACGATGTTCGCATGGGTGCCAGTCGTCGAACTTAATTCGATTTCGATTTCACTTGCCTCAACAGGTCTTCGCAAGTGGAGTTTAGTGTCCAATGAAGGAAGGTACACCTAAGTGGACTGGCTGAGGCCTTAGATTTAGGTCTCACTTGGCTTGCTGGGTCTTCTCATGCACAGCATTTGGCAGAGTTTCTACAGCTGGATGCCCTTCCTAAATGCCAACCACTCAAAGAGTGTAGTGGGTGCTTTTACGTGCCATCGGCACGAAGGCCAGTCAGGCGGTACTGGCAACGGCCACGCTCAAAATGGTGTATTTTATGTGCCACCTGCACAAGAGCCAGTCTAGGGGCACTGGCAATGATCTCGCTCGAAAGTCCTTACACATGACGTGGGCAGAAGGGCCAGAAAGGCGACGCTGGGCACAGGTGCCATCACGATTTCGATTTCGCTTGCCCCAATAAGTCTTCACAAGCTGAGTTTCGTGTCCCAATGAAGGAGACGACGTTGGCATGGGTGCCAGTCGTTGAATTTAACTTGATTTCGATTACACTTGCCTCAACAGGTCTTCGCAAGTGGAGTTAAGTATCCAATGAAGGAAGGTACGCATAAGTGAACTGGCTGAGGTCTTAGATTTAGGTCTCACTTGGCTTGCCGGGTCTTCTCACGCACAGCATATTTCCAAAAGTCTCGGTCAGAAGTCATCGCTTCAGTGAGGCCCAATGTTCGAAGGTCGTCCTTCACCACCTCATCCCAGGTCTTCCTGGGCCTTCCTCTTCCACAGGTTCCCTCAACTGCTAGGGTGTGGCACTTTTTCACACAGCTATCCTCATCCATTCTTGCTACATGACCATACCAGTGCAATCGTCTCTCTTGCACACCACAACTGATGCTTCGTAAGTTCAACTTTTCTCTCAAGGTACTAATACTCTGTCTAGTATGCACACTGACATTACACATCCATCGGAGCATATTGGCTTCATTCCTTGCGAGCCTACGCATGTCCTCAGCAGTCACAGCCCATGTTTCACTGCCATGAAGCATGGCTGTTCGTACACATGTGTCATACAGTCTGCCTTTTACTCTGAGTGAGAGTCCCCTTGTCACCAGCAGAGGTAAGAGCTCTCTGAACTTTGCCCAGGCAATTCTTATTCTAGCAGCTACACTTTCAGCGCACCTTCCCCCACTACTAACTTGGTCACCTAGATAGCGGAAGCTATCAACTACCTCTAGTTTTTCTCCCTGGAATGTGACAGAAGTGGTTTTCTGTACATTTACAGTCTTTATAGCTCCTGAACATCTGCTACATACAAAAACTAATTTCCTAGTTAACCTGCCTCTGATATTGCTGCACCTCTTATGTGTCCATAGACTCCACTGGGTGCATCTTATAGAGTTTCTACCTACGCCTTTGCTACAGATTGAGCAGGGCCATCTACCTGAAGGGGTTTGTGTGTTGCCTACCTTCCTACTTATTAGGACTTTGGTTTTAGCTAGGTTGACTCTAAGGCCCTTCAAGTCTAGTCCACACCTGAAACTTCTCCTCTAGTTCTGATAGTGACTCAGCAATTAGTGCAAGGTCATCAGCATAGAGGAGCTCCCAGGGGCATCTTGTCTTGAATTCCTTTTTTATCGCCTGGAGGACTATGATAAATAGGACGGGGCTGAGGACCGAACCTTGGTGGACCCCTACCTCCACCCGGAATTCTTCACTGTACTCATTGCCAACCCTCACCTTACTGACAGCGTCTCTGTACATGGCTCGCACAGCTCTCACTAACCATTCATCTAACCCTAGTTTCCTCATTGACCACCAGATAAGGGATCGGGGGACCCTGTCAAAGGCTTTCACCATGTCAACGAAAGCCAGGTACAGAGGTTTATCTTTGGCTAGGTATTTCTCCTGAAGCTGTCTTACCAGAAATATAGCATCAGTGGTGCTTTTCCCTGGCACAAACCCAAACTGCATCTCATCTAAACTAACTCTATCCCTAATTAGTTGGGCTAGGACCCTCTCCGTGACTTTCATCACCTGATCTAACAACTTGATACCTCTGTAATTATTTGTATCTAAAGCGTTACCTTTACCTTTGTAGCAGTTGACTATGGTGCTGCTACACCAGTCATTCGGTATGACTCCTTCATGTATCACCTGGTTAACAATACGGGTGACTAGGCTATAGCCGACACTGCCAGATATTTTGAGCATTTCTGCAGTGATTCCTGAAGGGCCAGGGGCTTTCCCTTTCTTCATACTCTTAATAGCTTTATCTACCATGGTACTGTCAACTCGGATAGCTGGTCCCTCTATCGGGTCGACATTCGGCAGACTCTCTTTCTCTCATTTGTTCTCTTTATTAAGCAATCTTTTCGTAGTCGCGTCTCCAAACCACTTTCTTTGCAGCCTCGATTAGTGCAAGCGTACCATCATCCATGCGAACACATTTCTCTCCGACAACATCACAATTCTCTCTCACACACTGTCTTGCAACACGAAATACCTCAAGTCTTCGGTCCTCACGGCACAGAACATTGGCAAATTTTTTCTGATCTGCTTCCCCTCTGGCTAAATAAACCTGTCGCTTAGCTTCCCTTCTGGCAGTCTGATACAGTTCCCTGCTACCACCGTTCTTCCAGTCCTTCCAAGCCTGTTTCTTTTGTGTAATAGCCATGTGAACAACATTGTTCCACCACCACGTTATTTTGGGTCGAGAGGGGACTTTGCACCAACCACAGATCTTTTCAGTGGCCTTCAGCAGGTTGTCCCGTAGAAACTTACAGTTGTCTTCTACATCGTGTGAAGCTACTTCCCCTTCTGCAGAGATGCTCATAATATCTGGCAGTGTTGGCTATAACCTAGTCACCCGTATAATTAACCAGGTGATACACGAAGGAGTCATACACAATGACTGGTGTAGCAGCACCATAGTCAACTGCTACAATGGTAAAGGTGACGCTTTTGATACAAATAATTACAGAGGCATCAAGTTGTTGGATCAGGTAATGAAAGTCACGGAGAGGGTCCTAGCCCAACTAATTAGGGAGATAGTCAGTTTAGATGAGATGCAGTTTGGGTTTGTGCCAGGGAAAAACACCACTGATGCTATATTTCTGGTAAGACAGCTTCAGGAGAAATACCTAGCCAAAGATAAACCTCTGTACCTGGCTTTCGTTGACATGGAGAAAGCCTTTGACAGGGTCCCTCGATCCCCCGATCTCTTATCTGGTGGTCAATGAGGAAACTAGGGATAGATGAATGGTTAGTGAGAGCTGTACGAGCCATGTACAGGGACACTGTCAGTAAGGTGATGGTTGGCAACGAGTACAGTGAAGAATTCCGGGTAGAGGTAGGGGTCCACCAAGGTTCAGTCCTCAGCCCCCTCCTATTTATCATAGTCCTCCAGGTGATAACAAAGGAATTCAAGACAGGATGCCCCTTGGAGCTCCTCTATACTGAGGACCTTGCTCTAACTGCTGAGTCACTATCAGACCTAGGTGTAAAGTTTCAGGTGTGGAAGCAAGGATTAGAATCGAAGGGCCTTAGAGTCAACCTAGCTAAAACCAAGTCTTAATAAGTAGGAAGGCAAACAAACCACAAATCCCTTCAGGTAGATGGCCCTGCTCGATTTGTAGAAAAGGCATAGGTAGAAACTCCATAAGATGTACCCAGTGTAAGCTAGGGACACATAAGAGGTGCAGCAATATCAAAGGCTAACTAGGAAGATAGTTTTTGTATGTGGCAGATACTCACGAGCAATAAACACTGAAATTGTGCAAAGAACAACTTCTGCCACATTCCAGGGAGAAAAACTAGAGATAGTTGATAGCTTCCGCTATCTGGGTGACCAAGTTAGTAGTGGGGGAGGGTACACTGAAAGTGTAGCTGCTAGAATAAGAATAGCCTGGGCGAAGTTCTGAGAGCTCTTACCTCTGCTTGTGACAAAAGGCCTCTCGCCCAGAGTAAAAGGCAGACTGTATGACGCATGTGTACGAACAGACATGCTACATGACAGTAAAACATGGGCCGTGACTCCTGAGGTCATGCGTAAGCTTGCAAGAAATGAAGCCAGTATGCTCCAATGGATGTGTAATGTCAGTGTGCATACTCAACAGAGTGTAAGTACCTTGAGAGAAAAGTTGGACCTAAGAAGCATCAGTTGTGGTGTGCAAGAGAGACGATTGCGTTGGTATGGTCATGTGGTGAGAATGGATGAGGATAGCTGTGTGAAAAAGTGCCACACCCTAGCAGTTGAGGGAACCTGTAGAAGAGGTAGACCTAGGAAGACCTGGGATGAGGTGGTGAAGGACGACCTTCGAACATTAGGCCTCACCGAGGCAATGACTATTGACCAAGACATTTGGAAATATGCTGTGCTTAAGAAAACCCGGCAAGCCAAGTGAGACTATAATCCATGGTCTCTGCCAGGGGTGTAGCCAGCTCACTTATTCATACCTTTACGTCATTGGACACTAAACTCTGCTTGCGAAGACCTGTTGAGGCAAGTGAAATTGAAATCGAACCAAATTCGACGACTGGCACCCATGCCAACCTTTCCCTCATTGGACATTAAACTCTGCTTGCAAAGACCTGTTGGGGCAAGTGAAATCGAAATTGGAATTGAACCAAATTTGATGACTGGCACCCATGCCAGTGGAGCACTAACAGCACCGTCCGAGCGGGATCGTTGCTAGAGCAGCTGTCCGGCTTCCATGCCGGTGGAATGTAAATAGCACCATTTGAGCGTGATCTTTACTAGCGTCACCTTACTGGCAATTGTGCCGGTGGCACATGAAAAAATATTCTAGCGAGGTCATTGCCAGTGCCACTGGACTAGCTCCTGTGCAGGTGGCACGTAAAAAACGCCATTTGAGCATGGCCATTGCCAGTGCTGCCTGACTGGCGCTCATGCCAGTGGCACGTAATATATATATATATATATATGTGGAATACCGTACGAGTGGAAATATATATGAAAGAAGGTTTGAAAATGCACTTATTTTTTAAAAATATTTATTTACTTAACCGGTTTCACTTTTTTAGAAAAAGATTATCAAAAGTCTTTGAGAATAATAAAAAATGTTAAAAAACAGTTTGAGTATTAAAATGCATATATACATTCTTTGATGATAAAATATATTTAAAGTATAAAGCTTTGTATGAACTTTGTAGTGTTACATACTGATTGTCACACATTCTCTGATATTAAGGTGAAATTGTTAAAAACAGTGTATGAAAATACACATATGGAAAAATACATATACATATTCTTATACATATTCTTTGATAATCCAATAAAATTGAGGAGGAACTGACCTGGCCTTTTTCTCTTGTGTATATTGAGGGAATGTTTTACTGTCTTAAGAGACAGTATGACTGGCTAGCTGGGGTGGGAGGGAAGAAGAGTTAAAGAAGATTTTTTTATTTTTGGTTGGTCTGTGACAGTCTGTCATGGTTCACTGGTTTTTGGGACTGGTTTTGTGCACATCTCTATGTGTGTGTGTATATATGTGTTTGTGTCCGTGGGTGTGTGTGTGTGCCGTTTTTATTGGTCCCAGAGTTTATTGTGGAATGTGTATATGAGTGTGTTTGAGTGTTTTTTGTGTTGGTGGGGATGTTAGGTGTGTGTACGTGAGACTGTGCGTATATCTCTTTGTCTGAGTGTGTATGTGTTGTTTTGATCGTCCTTGTGGTGTGTGTGTGTGTGAGAGCAACCGTATGTATGTGTGAAGGTGTGTACGTATGTGTGTATGTATGTGTGCATCTGTGTGTGTGCGTGGGAGTGTTTTGTGTGAGTGTGGGAGTGTGTGTGTGTCTCTCTGTCTGAGTGGGTGTGTTGTTTTAAATACCTTGTGGTGTGTGTGTGTGTGTGTAAGCAAACGTATGTGTGTGATGGTTCATATGTATGTGTATGTCTATGTCTGTATGTGTGCGTGTGTGGCATGTGTATATGAGTATGTGTGTGTTTTTTATCTATGGTAGGATGGTGTGTGTATGTGTGTGCACGTTTGTGTGAGTGTGTATGTGTGTGATTAATATTTGTTAGGGTGTTGTGTGTGCGCATGTGTGTGTATGTGTATATGTGTTTGTTCGTGTGTGTGCGTGAGTGCGTTTGTGAGTGCGTGTGTATGTGTGTTTGTGTGTTTTTTGTGTCGGTGGGGATGTTAGGTGTGTGTATGTGAGACTGTGCGTATATCTATTTTTCTGAGTATGTATGTGTTGTTTTAATCGTCCTTGTGATGTGTGTGTGTGAGAGAGAGCACAACCGTATGTATGTGTGAGGGTGTGTACATATGTGTGCGTCTGTGTGTGTATGTATGTGTGCATCTGTGTGTGTGCGTGGGAGTGTTTTGTGTGAATGTGGGAGTGTGTGTATACGTGAGTGTGTGTGTGTCTCTCTCTGTGTCTGAGTGAGTGTGTTGTTTTAAATACCCATTGTGGTGTGTGTGTGTGTGTGTAAGCAACCGTATGTGTGTGTGATGGTTCATATGTATGTGTATGTCTGTATGTGTACGTATGTTTATTTGTGTTGTGTGTTGGTGGGGGTGTTATATGTGTGTACGTGAGTTTGTGTGTGTCTCTAAGTATGTTTGTGTTTGAGTTGTCATTGTGGTGCGTGTGTGTGTGAGGGAGCAACTGTATGTGTGTGCATGAGGGTGTATGTGTGTGTGAGCATGTATGTGTGTGTTGTATTTATTAGGTGTCCTTGTACGTTGGGTTTATCCAGGTGAGGTGTATGTGTGTGCATGTGTGTTCCGTGTATGTTGGTACTGGGTATGCGTTTGTATGTGTGTGTACATGGGTATGGTTTGTGTAGTTTCCTGGTGTATATGTGTACATGTGTGTGTGCGCTGTAATTGTGAGTGATTAGTTTTGTTTGTATTGTTAGTACAGTATATGTGTGTATACGTGTGCGTGTGTTTGTGTGAGTGCGTCTATGTGGCTTGTATTTGTCGGGGAGGTGTGTCATTGTGTGTGCATGCTTCTGTGCATGTGTGCTTGTGGGTGTTTGTTGTGATTGTTGGGATTGTATTGTGTGTGTTTTTCTTTTGAGTGTGTATGTGACATTTTTACTGGGGAACAGGCGTATGGTGTTTGTATGTGTGTGTACATATGTATGCAAATATGCGTGTGTGAATATGATTTGTGGTTGCCGGAGTGGTGTGTAGGTGTGTGCATGTACCTGTTTACATATGTGTGTATGGGTGTTGGTTGTGGTTGCTACAATTGTATTGTAAGTATATATATGCATGTGTTTTTTCTTGAAATGTATGTGGGTTTGTGCTCTGGTGTGGAGATACTGTGATTGTGTGTGTGTGTATATATGTGTGTAAGTGTGTTCGTGTCGTAGGTTTGCATTGTATTGATGTGTGTGATTTTGCGTATCTGTGTGTCTTTGTTTTGGGCGTGCACCTGGGGAGGGGACTTATGTTAGAGTATGTTGAGCTGTGGTCTGTATTTTTGAATAAGATTATTTTCCCTATTTATTCGTGTTTGGTCAGTGGTGTTGTCTGAGCATTGGTATAATGGGAAAACTAGGAATTTGGGGGACTTGTTTTGTGCACACAGATCTAAGTGCCCACTGAGTGGTATCTGTCTTGTGGTGGGATCCCTCAATTGTTGGCGGTGGATTGTCATCCTTTCTCTGAGAGTAAGGCTCGTTTGCCCTATGTATTCTTTGTGGCACCCTTCACACCTTATGGCATAAAGTAAATTTTTTGATGCGCAGGTGAAGTTATTTTTTATGACAAAAGTGTGTCTCGACTGGAATCTGTATGTTGTTCCTTCCATGAGGTGGATGCAAGTCCTGCAGTTGGAACGACCACATTTTTTGACAGTAGGTGGTGGGCTTGTGTTGGGCAATTTTGCATTCGTGAGTAGGTTTTTTAGGGATTTGGGTTGTCTTTTGCTTTTTATTATTTTATGGGTTGCGAGTACTCTTTTTAGACGTGGGTCTTGATTCAGTAGTGGGATGTTTTTGTATATTATTGTGTAAGCTTCTGCATTTCTAGGATTGTGTGTTGAGAGATATGGGAGACTATTTAACGTGCCGTGTATGTGTTTCGGTTTTCGCAGGTCATGGGTAGCAATTGCCTTGGCCCGTTCTATTCCATTGTCAACTAATGATGCTGGGTAATGTCTTTCGAGGAGAATTGCCTTTAGTTCTTCGAGTCTTTTATTTCGAGTTCTATAATTAGAGACAATTGTGCAAATTCTTCTCGCAAGGTTGAAGGGAATGTTTGTCTTTGTATGTTTTGGGTGATTGGAGGTGAACAGAAGGTATTGCTTGGAATCAGTCGGTTTGTAATGAATATCAGTCTCAATGCTGGTACCCATTTTTATATTGAGAATGTCAAGAAAAGGAAGTTGGTCTTGACTGTATTCCATTGTAAATTGGATATGGTTGTTGACACTGTTAATTAGAGTTTTGAAGTCAAAGAGTTGGTCGAGTGTGTTGGACCATAGGATGAAGCAATCATCCAAGTAACGTTTCCAATTCTTCAACAGGTATTGGTGGAAAGACAGGCCGTATCTAGTTTTGGATTTGTCGTAGATCTGCAATTCTAAGTAGGCCATCACCAGGTTTGCATATGTAGGGGCAACTTTAGTCCCCAATGCAGTCCCTGATACCTGTCTGTAGGTGTTATCATTAAAATTCAAAAAATTGTTTTGAAGGATAAACTTAAGGCCCTCGATGATGAATTCTTTTTTCATTCTTTCTGGGATCTCATTGGGGTATTTTTCTAGCCAGAATTTAATGGCTTCCAGTCCATATTGATGTGGGATCGTAGTGTAAAGATTTATTACATCAAAGGAAACAATGAAAATGTCTTTATTGGCATGTTTGGGTAGATGATTTAGTAGGTCCAGGTCGTCTCTAACAATACTTGGTATGTGGTGAAGTATTGGTTTCAGGAGGATATCGATAAAGTTGCTTAATCTGTGTGTTTCACAGTTTGGGCCTGCCACAATTGGTCTTAGTCTGAGATCAGTGGGATGTGGTACAGTGATACAGGTGGAAGTGGACTTTTTGCGAGCTTCAGAAATAGTTTTGCTCTTGTGGATTTTTGGGAGTCCATAGAGGTTGCTTGTTTTGCAATTAAAGTTTGTTAGGTAGTCGCATTCCTTTGTTGTTAAGTTGTTTCGATGTTGGCAAATGAGTGTGTTTAATTTGGTCATTGTTCTTGTTTGTTGGTAGTTGACTACTCTTTCATAGTACGTAGTGTCTTGTAAGAGTTGAGATACAGAGTTTTTGTATTGTTCTGTATCCATAATGACGACAGTGCTACCCTTATCAAAAGATCAGCATATTATCAGTAATTCCACTCTTCGGAGATGAATTAAGAACCAATAGTATACGTAATATTAATTAAAACATTAAAAATTAAAAATAATAAAGTGTATACTGTCCTTCCAATAAATTGTAAAATTAATCCTCCTGTAATTTGGAAAGTTCATTCCTTTCATCCTTTGTTGAATATAAATATCCTTTGTTGTATATAAATATATGTATATAAATATATAAATACTCCATTTTGAGAGTGGCCATTGCCAGTACCGCCTGACTGGCCTTCGTGCCGGTGGCACGGAAAAGCACACACTACATTCTCGGAGTGGTTGGCATTAGGAAGGGCATCCAGCTGTAGAATCTCTGCCAAATCAGATTGGAGCCTGGTGTAGCCATCTGGTTTGCCAGTCCTCAGTCAAATTGTCCAACCCATGCTAGCATGGATGTTAAACGATGATGATGATGGTGATTTATAAATATATTTAAAAATATATATTTATATGTATAAATATATAACTATATACATATATATATATATATATATATATATATATATATAAATATATATTTATAAATATATATATGCCAACCACTCCGAGAGTGTATCATCATCATCATCATCATCATCGTTTAACGTCCGCTTTCCATGCTAGCATGGGTTGGACGACTTGACTGAGGACTGGTGAAACCGGATGGCAACACCAGGCTCCAATCTAAATTTGGCAGAGTTTCTACAGCTGGATGCCCCTCCTAACGCCAACCACTCAGAGAGTGTAGTAGGTACGTTTACATGTCACCTGCCAGTCAGGCGATACTGGCAACGGCCACGCTCGAAATGGTGTCTTTTATGTGCCACCCGCACAAGCCAGTCCAGGGGCACTGGCAACAATCTCGCTCAAAAATCCTACGGAAGCCAGTCAGGCGGTACTGGCAACGGCCACGCTCAAAATGGTGCATCTTATGTGCCACCCGCACAAGAGCCAGTCCAGGGGCACTGGCAACGATGTTACTTGGCTTGCCGGGTCTTCTCACGCACTGCACATTTCCAAAGGTCTCGGTCAGTAGTCATCACCTCGGTGAGGCCCAATGTACGAAGGTCTTGCCTCACCACCTCAGACCAGGTCTTCCTGGGCCTACCTCTTCCACGGGTTCCCTCAACTGTTAGGGTGTGGCACTTTTTCACGCAGCTATCCTCATCCATTCTCACCACATGTCCATACCAGCGCAATCGTCTCTCTTGCACACCACAACTGATGCTTCTAATGTTCAGCTTTTCTCTCAAGATACTTACACTCTGACGGGTATTCACATCGACATTGCACATCCAACGGAGCATACTGGCTTCATTCCTTGCGAGCTTACGTATGTCCTCAGCAGTTACAGCCCATGTTTCACTGCCATGTAGCATGGCTGTTCGTACACATGCGTCATACAGTCTGCCTTTTACTCTGAGTGAGAGTCCCTTTGTCACTAGCAGGGGTAAGAGCTCTCTAAACTTTGCCCAGGCTATTCTTATTCTAGCAGCTACACTTTCAGCGCACCCACCCCCACTACTAACTTGGTCGCCCAGATAGCGGAAGTTATCGACTACCTCTAGTTTTTCACCTTGGAATGAGATAGAAGTTGTTTCCTGTTTGTTTAGTCTTTATTGCACCTGAACATCTGCCACAAACAAAAACTAACTTCCTAGTTAACCTGCCTTTGATGTTGCTGCACCTCTTATGTGTCCATAGCTTGCACCGGGTACATCTTATAGAGTTACTACTTACTCCTTTTCTACATACTGAGCAGGGCCATCTACCTGAAGGGGTTTGTGTTTTATCTACCTTCCTACTTATTAGGATTTTGGTTTTAGCTAGGTTGACTCTAAGGCCCTTCAATTCTAGACCTTGCTTCCACACCTGAAACTTCTCCTCTAGTTCTGATAGTGACTCCGCAATTAGGGCAAGGTCATCAGCATAGAGTAGCTCCCAGGGGCAACCTGTCTTGAACTCCTCTGTGATTGCCTGGAGGACTATGATAAATAAGAGGGGGATGAGGACGGAACCTTGGTGGACCCCTACCTCTACCCGGAATTCATTGCTGTACTCATTTCCAACCCTCACCTTACTGGTAGCATCTCTGTACATGGCTCGCACAGCTCTCACTAACCATTCTTCTATCCCAAGTTTCCTCATTGACCACCAGATAAGGGATTGGGGGACCCTGTCAAAGGCTTTCTCCATGTCAACGAAAGCCAGGTACAGAGGTTTATCCTTGGTTAGGTATTTCTCCTGCAGCTGTCTTACTAGAAATAAGGCATCAGTAGTGCTTTTACCTGGCACGAACCCAAACTGCATCTCATCTAAATTGATTTGCTCCCTAATTAGTTGGGCTATGACCCTCTCTGTAACTTTCATAACCTGATCTAACAGTTTGATGCCTCTGTAATTATTTGTATCTAAAGCGTTACCTTTACCTTTGTAGCAGTTGACTATGATGCTGCTACACCAGTCATTGGGTATGACTCCTTCGTGTATCACCTGGTTCGTAATACGGGTGACTAGGCTATAGCCAACACTGCCAGATATTTTGAGCATCTCTGCAGTGATTCCTGATGGGCCGGGGGCTTTCCCGGTCTTCATACTCTTAATTGCTTTATCTACCCTGGTACTATCAACTCGGATAGCTGGTCCCTCTATTGGGTCGACATACGGCAGGCTCTCTTCCTCCCATTCATTCTCTTTATTAAGCAATCTATTGTAGTGGCATCTCCAGACCTCTTTCTTTGCATCCTCATTTAGTGCAAGCGTACCATCATCCATGCGAACACATTTCTCTCCTACGACATCACTATTCTCTCTCCTACACTGTCTTGCAACACGAAATACCTCAAGTCTTTGGTCCTCACGGCGCAGAACATTGGCAAATCTTTCCTTATCTGCTTCCCCTCTGGCTAAATAAACCTGTCGCCTAGCCTCCCTTCTGGCACATTGGTACAATTCCCTGCTACCACCGTTCTTCCAGTCCTTCCAAGCCTGTTTCTTTTGTCTAATAGCCCTGTCTACCTCCTTGTTCCACCACCACGTTACTCTGGGTCGAGAGGGGACCTTACACCATCCACAGATCTGGTCGGTGGCTTTCAACAGGTTGTCCCACAGAAATCTCCAATTGTCTTCCACGTATGATGCTATATCCCCTTCTATTTCGTTAGATGCTTCAAGTAACTTGTCTCTAAGTCTCTGTCTATTTGCAGGGTCTTTAAGCTTCCACACCCTTCTCCTCCAAGCCGGTCTAATTCTGGGCACCTATTTTGCCTTGATCCCAAAGTCGCTAACTACTAATCTATGCTGTGGGGTACATTCTTCGCCAGGGTAGGTTTTGGCATTTATAAGCCACCCTCTTTCCCTATTTCTAGCGAGGATGTAGTCGATTTGGCTAGAGTGTCTGCCGGAGCGGTAGGTGACTAGGTGACTGGCAGGTTTCCTGAAGTTGGTATTGCAGACCATAAGATCGGTTGCATCACAGAACTCCAGCAGTCTGGTTCCCTCCTCATTGCGGGAACCGAAGCCATAGCCTCCATGTATGCCATGGAAGCCTCCAGCACGACGTCCAACATGACCATTGAAGTCGCCAGCCACAAAGAGAAGGTCCCTGTCACTCGTCGACGAGGTAGTTTGCAAGAGGGTGTCATAGAATTGGTCTTTCAGACCATCTGGTAGCCCCGGTTGAGGTGCATAGGCTGAGATGACAGTAGCTAATCTATGATGAAGCACTAGTCTAATCTTAAGTACTCTGTCACTTACTCTAACGACCTCGATTACCTTATCCACCCATTTCTCCGCTAGAAGTATTCCTACGCCCCCGACCCCGTCAGTGTTCCCTGCCCAGAAAATCTTGTACCTGTGAGGAACCTCGCATAACCTCCTCTCCATCTTACTTCCTGGATGCAGCACATATCTACGCATCTCCGTTCAAGCATCTCAACAATTTCACCAGATCTACCTTTCAGTGTGCCGACGTTGAGAGTGCCAATCCTAACAGTATGGGTGTTGGGGGTGTGGGCCTGTAGCCTGGGAAGGGAAAAAGCAGTGTCGTGTACCTGAAAAGAAAACTTGCAATTGGAAGAATTCATAAGCAAAACAATACCTACAACCTGCAAACATTACTCAAACTTTATGCGCTACCCAAAGGTAGGGGAGAGGATGGCCAAGGCCACTGGATGGGTTCCGGGAGACAGCCAAGGATGACAGGATGACAGAGGAATGAACGTCCGGTGGAGGGGTGGGAGGGCAGGTGTACCATCAGCCAGGAGATAGGCCTCTTAATCGTAGATTTTAAATATTTGAGAGACAACAATGCATAAATCGTAATTTTTAAAACAGCAATGAAACCTAGGTGAGTAGAATATATAAGTAAGTAGCATGAATTTAGGAAGCTTAGAAAATGAATAAGTATGAATTTAAGACAAAAACTGAATTCAATTGAATTTCATGGAGAGAAACAAGATAAATAATAGAGGGCAGACTAAAGCGCAAAGGTATGAGATGTTGAGGCCATAAATAAATAAAAATCTCTATCTTATCTGCATCTTGGAGACTTCATCGTAGTATGTCAGCAGAGAAGAGATTGAGATAATTTAGAATGGATTTCTTATTTATATATACCCAGAACCTGAAAACCTTAAGGAAAAAACTACGATAGAGAGAGAGAGAGGGACTGATTTAGAGAGGGATGGAGGGGGTAGACGGAGGCATGGCGGGAGAAAGATCATCATCATCATCATCATATATATATATATATATATATATATATATATGTAAAGAGAAAGAGAGGGGCACCAGTCAAGCAGCACATCACGCTGTAATTCTTGGTGCTTTTACGTGCCACCGGCACGAAGGCCAGTCGGGCGGTACTGGCAATGGCCACGCTCAAAATGGTGTATTTATATATTTATATACATATATATATTTGGCTCATATTTTATGGTACTATGTAGTATAATATTGCATTTTAAGGCAGGCATATCAATGTAAAATTTGTCAATAGTAATTGTAGCTTTCCAGTGGCCCTTAAGATAATTTATATATCTTGAATAATTAATAATAAATAAGAGAAGTTTTAGTGATTTAGTAATTATTGGTAGTGGAGTAAAAGTCATAAAATATGCCATGGAGTTACCTCCCCTATTACAAATTAGCGTATGTAAACAGAGAGGATTTCATATTTGACCAATAATGGTATAGATTTAAATTTTAAATTTGATTTTGTTCGATTAATTCATTATGTGTTTTTTTGGAGTTCTTTTGTTCTAATGAAAATTATGCCTGATGACGTGTACGACAACTAGTATATTTAACTTATTTTAATGGTTAAATATAGTTATATACAGAAATGTTTACATTGAATGAATACATGGATATATAAACTTCGGTGTTAAATCTCTTTTTAAATGTATAAATTTGAAACTTTGGATATATAAACAAGGAAAACGATCCTTAAGGAATCTAATTAAAGATTTTTTGAGGTGAAATCTTATGCTATATTGGTAACGATTACAGAGTTTACTTTGAAAAATTTATATATATATATATATATATATATATATATATATATATATATATATATAAATATATATATACATACATATATATATATATATCATTGTCATAAATATATATATACATATACTTATACGTTTATAAATATATATATTTATTGATGTATGTATATAAATATATACATTTATAAATATATATATATATTTATAAATATATGTATATAAATATATATATACATTTATAAATATATATATATGTTTATAAATATATGTATATAAATATATATATACATTTATAAATATATGTATATAAATATATAAATACACCATCTTGAGTGTCGCCGTTGCCAGTACCGCCTGACTGGCCTTCGTGCCGGTGGTACATAAAAGCACCCACTACACTCTCGGAGTAGTTGGCGTTAGGAAGGGCATCCAGCTGTAGAAACTCTGCCAAATCAGATTGGAGCCTGGTGTAGCCATCTGGTTCACCAGTCCTCAGTCAAATTGTCCAACCCATGCTAGCATGGACGTTAAATGATGATGATGATGAATTTTAAATATATGTATATAAATATATATTTATATTTATAGATATATAACTATATACATGTATATATATTTATACATATATATATATATATATATATATATATATATATATATATATATATATATATATGTGTGTGTGTGTGTGCTTATAAATCTATAAATATACATTTACAAATATATTTACAAATATATTATATATATAAGTTTATATATATATATATATAAGTTTATATATATATATATATATATATATATATATATATATATATATATATATATATATATATATATTGATATATATAGAGAGAGATAGATTCAAATGAATTAGGTACTTAAGTTGAGGCACCAGAATTTATTTCGGTATTATCCATACAATTTCAAAATAAGATGAATAAAATCAAAATAAGCTGCAAGGATATCCAGAGGTAATGCAGTACGATCGTTTCAAGCAACTCCATTTAATTGAACAATGCAATCATAACATGAATTTAAATGCAGAGCAATCCTCAGCTGCATAAGAACATAGAATTAAATTAAATTAGAACAGATGGACACATTAGTATAATTTTACCTAAAACCTCCAAAGAGGTTTTAAGAGTAGCTTCTAAGCTGAAGTGAATATAGCATGTTCTTTGTCTATCTCCTTACCTCCTTGGAGGTTTTAGGTAAAATTATACTAATATGTCCATCTGTTATAATTTAATTTAATTCTATGTCTTTATGCAGCTGAGGATTGCTCTGCATTTAAATTGATGTAATGATTGCATTGTTCAATTAAATGGAGTTGTTTGAAACGATTGTACTGCATTACCTTTGGATATCCTTGTTACTTCTTTTGATTATATATATATATATATATATATATATATATATATATATATATACATATATTTATATATACACATATATATATATTTACATATATATTTATAAATATATATATATATACATATATATATATTAATAAAGAATAGTAATAGTATGATAACAAAAAAAATGAATGAGACCTCAACATTATGTAAATAGAGGAATTTATCCATAATATAATATGTGACAATTATTCGGTTGCCATAATAAAACTCTAGGTTTTGGATGTCGGGGTGGAAATCTGCTCGGGCATCTCATCAGTTATTAAAACAAACAAAAATGCTATGAAAATGAACGTTAAACAAAGGGAAATTACTATGTAAATGACTGTTATCAAGACAAACAAAAGAGCTATTAGAATGACCGTTAAGTAAAGGAAAAAACTGAAGGGGAGAAAGTAAAAAACGCTCATAGAATTTGAGTATGTGCACATGTACACCAACATACATGTGCCTATATGCATATTCTCACTCACTCATGTGAAACATACATGCACACCCACACACATGCCTATATGTGCACATATATATGCAACCATACACATGTACACATATACATATCTACACACATACAAACACACACACACGTACACATACCTATACACGCACAATTATATTCACATACACATCTAAATGTGCATATGCTATATATGCATCTGCCCACTCACACTCGTGTGAAACACATGCATGCACACCCACACATATACCTATATATATACATATATATGCACATATATGTATACATAAATATTTATAAATATATATATATATTTATATATATACAGCAATAAGAAAATGGAGGGGATCAAGAGGTGGTATTCATCAACTTTTAGTCATTATGTTATGTCTATTTTTTTTTTTATTTTTAAAAAGACAATTATAACAATATACATACATGTATAACATATTATGCTTTAGATATATAATATATAAAATACAAAAATACCAGTAATTGTTAAAATATATAATGTAGAGCATAGAAAGTAGGATAATATCTTACAGCTGGAGCACTGCCATTTTGCTACACTATTATTACTGAGATCCTCCTCTAATATGTGGCACTTGGTGTAGAATGGCGTTTGATGTAATTACCCTCATTTGTACCTCTTGCCGTGAGGTAGGTTCGTCTGGGACTCTCGACAGAAAGAGGTCCAGCCTTGATTTAAAAACACCTACATCTATTTTGTGCAGGTTCCTCAGGCTCTTTCGAAGAATATCAAAAAGCTGTGGGCCCCTGAAATATGTAGATTCCGAGAACATAGGAATTTGGGGGGAAAACAATTGGAGGTTACTTTTGAGGACCGTTGCTCGGGTGTGCTTCGGAACAAGTCGTCCATATTTGTTTCCGTTCTGTGCATTTGTGCATCCGTAGATTTCTAGTCCTCACACACACATATATATGTAATTTAAAAAGTTCAAATGAGGAATTAGCCTATTCAATGTCTTTCTGTTAGAAACGTTTAGACCTTTAGATGGTATTTTTAGCCTAATGAATTTTCAGGTGATGAGTTTTCTGGTGACAGCTTCATTGCCTGCTGCTTCAGTAGAAATCTATGGATGCACAAGCACTAAATGAAGAAAATGAAACAAATATGGACGACTTGTTCTGAAACACCCCCATGTGGGGAACAGTCCTCAAATGTAACCCCCAATTGTTTTCCCCCAAAATTCCTACGTTCTCAGAATCTACATAGTCTAAGGTATATTTGTAGAAAATTTCATTAAAAAATATCTATTTTCCTGAAAATTACGACGAATTGAAGTGGACGCCAATGAATTTTCAAAAATTCCCCACCCCACCCCTTCCTAAAACACTTACCCCATAAGTTTTGTATATTCGGAATCTACATGATATAACACATATTTATAGAAAATTTCATTAAAAAATATCCACTTTTCTGAAAGTTATGATCATCCAAATTCGGGAGGGGGGGGACAGGAATCTGTAGTTATGCCGACAGCATGTTCTTTGTCTAACTCCTTACCTTCTTGGAGGTTTTAGGTAAAATTATATTAATGTGTCCATCTGTTTTAATTTAATCTAATTCTATGTATTTATGCAGCTGAGGATTGCTCTGCATTTAAATTGATGTAATGGTTGCATTGTTCAATCAAATGGAGTTGCTTGAAACGATCATACTGCATTACCTCTGGATATCCTGTTGCTTATTTTGATTTTAATCACCTAACTTTGAAATTGTATGGATAATAACGTACTAAATTCTGGTGCCTCAACTTAAGTACCTAATTCATCTGAATCTAAATTTTTGCTATATATCAATATATATATATATATATATATATATATATATATATATATATATTTTCTCTGTAGTTTCAGCTCAGAGCTGCGGCTATGTTGATGCACCACCATTTTGCTACACGGTTATTACTGAGAGCCTCTTCCAGTATGTGGCACTTGGTGATGAATGGAGTTTGATGTAGTTACCCTCATTTGCACCTCTTGCCGTGAGGTAGGTTCATTTGGGACTCTCAACAGGAAGAAGTCCAGCCTTGATTTAAAAACACCTACATCTATTTTGTGCAGGTTCCTCAGGCTCTTTGAGAGAATATTAAAAAGCTATGGGTCCCTGAAATTCAGGCTGTTGCAGTAAGTGGTCCTGAAGCGCGATGGCATTGCTGGGATCTTTGGCACTATGCAGTGTCAACCTGCTCTGGCATTGGCGTAGCTTTCAAAGCCAAAATTTGGCACAATTCCTCCTAGGATCTTCCAGATGTATATTACTGCTTACCTCTCCCGCCTTTGCTCCAGGGATTAAAGACTTAGCTGTTTCAGCCTTTCCCAGTAGCTGAGCAGTTGCAAAAAGACAATCTTCTTTGTGAAGCTTTGCTGGATTGCTTCAATGTCCGCTGTTAATTTTACACTGTTGGGTGACCATAGCTGGGAGCAGTAATCCAGGTGGCTGAGGACAAATGTCCTCCATAGAACCATCATGGTTTCTTTATTTCTGGTTCTGAATGTTTTCAGGATCCATCCAGCCAGTCGTCTGTGCACTTGGGAAGAGGTATTATCACTCATGTCGATACCCAGGTTCCTCACTGATTTAGGCACTGGGATTGTAATTTTCTGTGGACCAGTGTACCTTGTAAGTTTCATATTCAGTTTTGGATGCTGGTAGCACAGGGCTTGGAATTTTTCAGCATTAAACTGCATATTATTATCCTCAGCCTATCTGTAAATTGAGTCTAACTCCTTCTCCAGATGTGCAACATCGCTGGGGTTCTGTATTTTCTGTGAGACTTTTGTATCATCTGCGTAGCTAGCAAGGGTGGCTATCCAAGCAGTTGAGGGCATATCTGAGATGGCCACTATGAAAAGCAGTGGTCCCTAGAGAGTGCTCTGTGGAACACCACTCACTACTTGTGTTTTCATTGAGGTGGCTCCATTGGCTACTACTGCTTGACTTCTATCTTTCAGAAAGTCATGTAACCACTCTCCAAGTTTTCCAGCTATGCCAAGATCACGCAGTTTGTGGCATATCACACCATGATCCACTTTGTCAAAAGCTTTTCCAAAATCAAGGTATATTATGTCCACATTTGAATTGTTGAGTAACTGCCTCAACACCCAATCATAATGTTGTAAGAGCTGAGTTAGGCAGCCCCTACCTGGTCAGAAGTTATTTTTTTCAAGGAATGTGATTAGTTTCCCTCTGACTATCCGTTCCATGACTTTGCCGATGTGTGAAGTCAGACAGATAGGCCTACAGATTTTGGCATCTGCTCTGCTTGCCCCTTTATGGATTGGGCATATTATTCCCTCCTTCAGCTTGCTTGGCAGTCTGCCATTTACAAGAAAGCTCTGGAAGAGAATCTAGAGGCGTTTTTCCAGGGCATGCTTACACAATTTGAGGAGGATTGCTGGGACACTATCAGGACCAGCAGTTGAGTTTATGTCCACCTCATCTATAGCTAGTAGTATATCTTCTTCACTAATGTCAATGTATTCCCTCATAAAAGCTTTTGCAAAATCAAGGTATATTATGTCCACATTTGAATTGTTGAGTAACTGCCTCAACACCCAATCATAATGTTGTAAGAGCTGAGTTAGGCAGCCCCTACCTGGTCAGAAGTTATTTTTTTCAAGGAATGTGATTAGTTTCCCTCTGACTATCCGTTCCATGACTTTGCCGATGTGTGAAGTCAGAGAGATAGGCCTACAGATTTTGGCATCTGCTCTGCTTGCCCCTTTATGGATTGGGCATATTATTCCCTCCTTCAGCTTGCTTGGCAGTCTGCCATTTACAAGAAAGCTCTGGAAGAGAATCTAGAGGCGTTTTTCCAGGGCATGCTTACACAATTTGAGGAGGATTGCTGGGACACTATCAGGACCAGCAGTTGAGTTTACGTCCACCTCATCTATAGCTAGTAGTATATCTTCTTCACTAATGTCAATGTATTCCCTCATAACTGCCTCGCTGCTTATAGGGGAGGTGGCAAAGAAGTTCACTGTTTCGTTCACTTGTCTGTATTCCAACAGAGTGGTAAAGACACTTTTGAACTGATCATTCAGTACCTCACTGATCTTGGTTGGACTGTCTGTGAGGGAGCCATCCTTTTGGAAGAGGGGTCCTATCTTACAGCGCACTGAGGCTGTTTCTTTCGCATAATGAAAGAAGGCCTTTGGGTTTGACTTAATGTTTTTTATAACCCAGGCTTCTTTGTCTGCTCTCTCCCTCACATAGGATTATTGCAGCCTTATTTCAATCTCCATCAGTATTGTTTTTAGGCAGGACCTTTCGCTACTTTTGGGATGTTAGTTGAGTTGATTTGCAATCTTTGTCTGTTGTCTCATGAGGATCTTCCTCTCCCTTGGAATCTTGTTCTATTTGTTTTGGCCTTGTGCTCTGGGACATATTTCTGGAATATGGCTTGCACAACAGACATGAAATATTCAATGTCTGGTGTGGAGAGACATTTCGGCCAATCCTCTCTGAGGATCTCTTTTTGGATCAATTTCCAGTCTGCTTTGTGGAAGTTCAGATTGGATAGATTTCAGGTGCTTCCTTTAGGCTGTATGTCTGGCTACTCTCAGCCCAAACATAGACAGCTCTATTATGTTACGATCCAAGACTTATGTCAGCATCACTTATGCCAGTTGTCCAATGGGGTGAGGCAACTGGAAATTCCTGTGTGACAGCCTACTGAGTGCTACAGACCAAATCTGTCACTGGTACAAAGTCCCTTCCAGACCTAGAGTAACGTGATTGTGGAATAATACTGTAGGCAGGGCCATTAGAGCAAAGAAACAGGCCTGGAAAGCCTGAAAAAGTGGGGGTAGCTGGGAACTGTATTAGACACCCAGAAGGGAGGCTAGGAGACAGGTATATATAGCCAAGGGAGAAGCAGAAAAGAAGTCTGCCAATGTTCAGCAATGTGAGGACCAAAGAACTGAAGTATTTCGGATTACTAGACAGCGTGTGAGAGAAAATTGTGATATCATAGAAAAGATATGTGTCCACATGGATGATGGTGCACTTGCGTTTAATGATTCTGCAAAGAAAGAGGCTTGGAGATGCCATTATGAAAGACTGCTGAATGTGGAGTATGAATTGGAGAAGGAGAGCCTGCGAAATGTTGACCCAATTGAGAGACCAGCTACCCGATAAATCTCTGTACGTGGCTTTTGTTAACTTAGAGCAAAGAAACAGGCCTGGAAAGCCTGGAAGATACAGGGAACTATATCAGATAGCCAGAAGGGAAGCTAGGAGACAGATATATAAAGCCAAGGGAGAAGCAGAAAAGAAGAAGTTTGCCAATGTTTAGCAATGTGAAGACCAAAGAATTGAAGTATTTCAGATTGCTAGACAATGTGTGAGAAAAAAATTGTGATATCATAGGAGAGAAATATGTCTACATTGATTAAGGTGCACTTGCATTTAATAATTCTGCAAAGAAAGAGGCTTGGAAATGCCATTATGAAAGATTGCTGAATGTGGAGAATGAATGGGAGGAGAGCCTGTGAAATGTTGACCCAATTGAGGGACCAGCTACCTGAATCGACAGTACCCTGGTAGATAAAGCAATTAAGGATATGAAGATCAGGAAAGCCCCTGGCCCATCAGGAATCACTGCTGAAATGCCTAAAATATCTGGTGGTGTGGGTTATGATCTAGTCACCCGTATTGTAAATCAGGTAGTTCACAAAGGTGTCATACCCAATGACTGGTGTAGCTGCACCATAGTCAACTGCTACAAAGGTAAAGGTGATGTTTTAGATAGAAATAATTACAGGGGTATCAAATTGCTGGATCAAGTGATGAAGGTCACGGAGAAGGTCATAGCCCAACTAATTAGGGTGGGCATTAGCCTAGATGAGATGCAGTTTGGTTTTGTGCCAGGTAGAAACACCACTGATGCTATATTTCTGGTAAGGCAACTGCAGGAGAAATACCTAGCCAAAGATAAACCTCTGTACTTGGCTTTTGTTAACTTAGAGAAAGCCTTTGACAGAGTACCCCGGTCCCTTATCTGGTGGTCAATGCGAAAACTAGAGATAGACACTGTCAGTAAGGTGAGGGTCGGCAACAGGTATAGTGAGGAATTCCAGGTTCACCAAGGATCAGTCCTCTGTCCCCTCTTATTCATCATAGTCCTCCAGGCAATAACAGAGGAATTCAAGACAGGCTGCCCCTGGGAGCTCCTCTGTGCTGTTGACCTTGCTCTAATAGCTGAGTCACTACCACACCTAGAGATGAAGTTTCAAGTGTGGAAGCAAGGTCTAGAATCGAAGGGCCTGAGAGTCAACCTAGCAAAAACCAAAGTCCTAGTAAGTAGCAAGGCAGACAAATCACAAACCCCCTCAGGTAGATGACCCTGCTTGATCCATAAAAAAAGACGTAGGTAGAATCTCTGTAAGATGTACGCAGTTTAAGCTAGGGACACATTAGAGGTGCAGCAATACCAAAGTAAGGTTAACCGGGAAGATAGTTTTTGTGTGTGACAGATGCACAGGGGCAATAAACACCGAAAATGTACAGAAAAAAGACTCTATCAAATGCCAGAGGGAGAAACTAGAAGTAGTTGATAGCTTCCGTTACCTAGGTGACCAAGTCTGCAGTGGGGGTGGATGCTTGAAGAGCATTGCCACTAGAATAAGAATAGCCTGGGCAAAGTTCAGAAAGTTTCTACCTCTACTTGTGACAAAGGGCCTCTTGCTCAGAGTAAAAGGCAGACTGTATGATGCATGTGTGTGAACAGCCATGCTACACGGCAGTGAAACATGGGCCATGACTGCTGAGGACATGCATAGGCTTGACAGGAATGGTGCTAGTATGATGCGCAGGATGTGTAATGTCAGTGTGCATGCACAACAGAGTGTAAGCACCCTGAGAGAAATGTTGGACATAAGAAGCATCAGATGTGGTGTATAAGGGAGATGACTATGCTGGTATGGTCATGTGTTGTGTATGGATGAGAACAGCTGTGTGAAGAAGTGTCACAGTGGAAGGAAACCATGGAAAAGGTAGATCCAGGAAGACTTAAGATGAGATGGTGAAGCATGACCTTCGAACATTGGGCCTCACAGATGCAATGATTTCAACCTCACAGATGCAGCCAAAAATTATTTACTGCTGAATTATTTGGTCATTAACACTGAGATAAACAAACTAGAGTTTTTGAATTTTAATTTGTGTATAAGTGTGGACAGTTGTATATGCACTGTGAAGTATTGTGTTCCAGGGGTATGTAGGGCTGTTTATAATAATATGCATATGGTTACATTATGCTGATAAGGAAAAAACAGGTTTTCCACGTCATTCCGAAATCAATTGATCCATAGCTGAACCTATCCATGAACTGTTTTGATTATTTTCTCGCTTTTAGTGCGTGTTTACGTAAGGTAGATTTGCACCATTTGGCATCTTCTTTCAGCATGTGGTTTGGCCTGTTGTAAGAATTGCTTTTCAGCCCTTATTAAAGTTTTATAAATGTACTTATAAAATTATATATTCTATAAAAAATTTTTACCTTAATTGGTTATTACATGCTGACTACTAGATAAAATCTAATGTAGATTTCATCCTTAATTTTAATATATATATATATATATATATATATATATATATATATACATACACACATACTGTGTTTGTGGGTTAATGAGGCTACCAATAGTTTCATGTGAAGAGATCTTATATATATAAACACATGTATAAACATCGACACCTCTAATGATGAGAAACCAAGATTACAGTAATAATAATACAAATAATTCTTACTTGAATGTCTCTGGCTGCTGTGAACATTTCATTAAGGCAGTAGAAGGTCTTATCTGTAAGGTATATACAGGCAGCCCACAGGAAATCTTGGTCGAATGACGGTAGATCTTTCAGTTGTTTCAGTATCTGATGTTTAGCACCATACTTGGTCACACCATACACTGTAGTCATGATTGTCTGTTTAATAACCTGTGTAATACATTTCATAATATAGAGCCCTACAAAGATTTTAGCGTTCCAATAAATAACAAAATAAATGAAAAATATGCTGCTGATTGTCTGCTGGTATCTGTGTGTGCGTGCGTGTAACTGTATGAGACTGTGTTAGAGTGTGTGTGTGTGTGTGTGTGTGTGTGCTTTGCATAACTGTATGAGAATGTGTGTATTTGTCGTCGCTTAACGTCCACTTTCCATGCTAGCATGGGTTGGACGATTTGACTGAGGACTGGTGAAACCAGACTCCAATCTGATTTGGCAGAGTTTCTACAGCTGGATGCCCTTCCTAACACCAACCACTCCGAGAGTGTAGTGGGTGCTTTTATGTGCCACCGGCATGAAGGCCAGTCAGGCGGTACTGGCAATGGCCACGCTCAAAATGGTGTATTTTACGTCGTGCCACCTGCACAGGAGCCAGTTCGGTGGTACTGGCAACGATCTCGCTCGAATGTCTTTACACATGCCATCCGTGAGATTGTGTGTGTACGTGCAAAACTGTATGAGACTCTGTGTGTATGCGTAACTGTATGAGACTGTGCGGGAGTACCTGTATGAGACTATGTGTTTGTGTGTGCGCGTAACTATGAGACTGTGTGTGTGTTCGTGCATGCGTAACTGTATGAGACTGTGTTTGTGTGTGTGCGTGTAACTGTACAAGGCAGCATGTGTGTGAGCATACCTGTATGAGACAGTGTGTTTGTGTATAACTGAATGACATTGTGTGTGTGCATAACTGTATGACACTGTGTGTGTGTGTGTGTGTGTGTGTGAAACAATAACTGAATGTGCATGTTGATATCTGTATGTTTAACATACAGATTGTGTGTGGAATGAGTGCGGATATCTGTGTGTGAGTTGCTATCTGTGTGTGTGAGTTGCTATCTGTGTACGTTTGTGTAACAACAGAAGATTATAATTGTCTGCTGATATCTGTGCATATGTGTGCATGTGTTTATATATGTATGCATAAAACAAATAGACTGTGCGTATATGTACATAACAATATGTGACTGTTTGAGGATGTGCATATGTCATTTGTGCATGTTTGTTTAACAATAGGAGATCATGCAATTGTCAGCTGTTATGTGCTTCTACGTGGCTTAGAGGTTAGTCTATTCAACCCAAGACTGTGAGTTTGAAAACCAGTAGCACGTTGTTACACAGTACTCCTCCAGTCCACTGAACTGGCAAAAGTGAGTTGTACCTGTAATTCACAAGGGCTGGCCTTGTTAATAAATGAAAACTCTCTCTTGAATGCTTAAAATTTAAAAGTAACAAGCAATGTAGATAGGAGAGGATCTTGTTTAGGTCTAATTATGTAGCTAAATAATACCAGCCAATCAGAGCTATACAAAAGAACTGTTGGAAAAAAATTCTTACATAAATCGCAAAGTAAGGAAAATATAATATAAATGTCTCCTTAAAACATGAAGCAGGGTAGGGGATGTTTTTAAGATTCCTGGCTATCTTCTATTATTTACTTGTTTCAGTTATTAGACTGCAGCCATGCTGGAGCACTGCCTTGAAGAATTTTTAGTCAAATGAATTGACTCCAGTACTTAATATTTTAAGCTTGGTAATTATTCTATTGACCTCTAGTTGTCAAGTGGTGATGGGGGACAAATACATACACAAAAACATACACCCATGCACACACATTGATCTTCTTCTAGTTTCCGTCTACCAAATCCACTCACAAGGCTTTAGTCAGCCCAAGGCTATAGTAGAAGACACTTGCCCAAGTTGCCATGCAGTAGGAATGAACACAAAACCATGTGGTTGCAAAGCAAGCTTCTTACCACACAGCTACACCTGCATCAACATTCTGGGTTCCTAATATCAAGTGGACGAGAGATACTTTTCTTCGCAGAAAAGGCACAGACAATCTAGTGATACCTATTCCTCTTAAAGACCTAAAAGTACAAACGTAGAGCAGTTCTTGTACATCATTACAAAACATTGTGAAGAGAAATGAAAAGCCTATCCCAAATAAATAAGACATCAAGTTCTCATAGATAACTTTCCCATATATGATCTGGTGTACCTTTACCTCACCATTATGGCTATATGAACTGAGGTAATAAAGAATTACATCTTCTCTCTATAAGATACTGTAATGAGAAAAAATTTCTTCTAGTGTAGACCACCAAGTCTGTAATGATCTGTTGGCACCTGTATCACACAGGTAGATGAACTGAAGTAATGTAGGATAAAATATTTTCTCCCAGAAACAATAAAATGCTCGTAATTGACTTGAACATCCTTCCCCTCTGCCCACTTGGCCATTCTATCTCTACTTCAGCAAAGAGGAGAACTTACTTTCCTCTTCACAAATCCTTCCAGTTTCTGGGCCACCACAATATCATTTTCAGCATCTTTCTGACGCTCCTTCTCCACCTGTGACACACAAACAAAATAACAACAACAATAATATTACTATTACAACTAAGAATAAAAATAATAACAAGAGAACTATGTTAAACTTTACATATATATTGTAAAGTAAAAAGAATCAGAAAAATAATCCAGAATCCTTGTTCGGTACCAGTTCAATCCCAAAATTTCATGAGATTGTGCCAGTCACAAGACCAGACATCCTTGAAAGTCTCATCAGAATTCATCCAGCAGCTCTTGAGATATCTTGTCCACAGACAAACAAACAAACAAACAAACACAACTGAAAACAATACCTTCGCCTTTGCTAAGGTGGAGGTAATAATACTTTCTATAATAGGTACAGGTCCTGAAATTTTGAAGGAGTGGGTAGATGACATTGACTCCAGTACTCAACTAGTACTTATTTTATTGACCCCAAAAGGATGAAAAGCAAAGCCAACCTCAGCAGAATTTGAACTCAGAATGTAAAGACAGACAGAATGTCAGTAAGTATTTTGCTTTACATGCTAATGGTCCAGTCAGTTCCCTGCAACAACAGCAACAACAACAATAATAATCTTTGCAGGAAGAAGTAAACAACATGATGCACACAACTAGAAATAACCTAAATACTCTCCCTAGTGATCAAACTATTGCAGATGGACATACTAGATAAACATAGCAGCAATTTAGAGAAAATAGTGTTGATAACAACAAAAGGGACCTGATAGAATTTGAAGAATAAATAATCGCTGAATGAATCAAACTCCAAAATACAGATATAATAGTGAAAAAAAGTGACAAACTAATCTGCCAAGTGAACATGGCCTACAAATTCATCATAAATGGAAACAAACTAATTATCACATCCTTGAATGAAGTGCTCTATGCTGCTGCTACAGTCTGCACTAAAATGTGTGACATAAAACTGAAAAAGAGAGTGGAAAATCCTCATAAAAGACCAACATGGCAAGAAAAAAAAGAAAGAAACAAATTGATGCTCCCCCACCTGATATAGAAATACTGAAAACCTTAAGTAACAATCATAATATAAAACCATCTAAGAAGAGAAAGATAATGAGAAAGTACAAACACCAATTTGGTGAAGCAACGGAGCAGATAAAACAAAAGTGTAGGCCAAAGCTGCAAATATACACCGCTTTAAAAATCAATCCAGGTTCTTCAAAGATAACAGCATGTTTAAAAATAAACCAAAGAACTTCTATAGGCATAGGAGTGGCTGTGTGGTAAGTAGTTTGCTTATGAACGACATGGTTCCGGGTTCAGTCCCTCTGCGTGGCACCTTGGGCAAGTGTCTTCTATTATAGCCTTGGGCTGACCAAAGCCTTGTGAGTGGATTTGGTAGACAGAAACTGAAAGAAGCCCATCGTATATATGTATATATATATGTGTATATGTTTGTGTGTCTGTGTTTGTTCCCCCAACATCGCTTAACAACCAATGCGGTTTGGCAAAAGGTACCGATAGAATAAGTACTAGGCTTACAAAGAATAAGTCCTGGGGTTGATTTGCTCGACTAAAAGGTGGTGCTCCAGCATGGCCACAGTCAAATGACTGAAACAAGTAAAAGAGAAAAGAGAAAGAGGCATATTGGAAAGGACACCATCAAAATAAAAGTCCCCTTCTGAGCATGAAATACTGGAGTTCTGGATGCGAAGAGATAAGTGTAGAAAATTTCAAATAAGTGTAGAAGATTTTTTAAAAATAAGCCCAGTAAATGGAGCTCACACAAGAAACTAACTTGTTACAACACAATTATGAAGGAACTGCAAATGACCCTAGAATGGCTGACAAATGGTAACACTGTTTAGTTCACCAAAAACAATGAAACAAAATACCTTAAGAACGACAGACCCATAATGTACTTTATATCATCATCCAGTATTTTAAATCTAGGTTTTGTCCCTATTAACGGGGGTGACTGGATCTACCTCAATGCCATAGCAACTGCCCTCACATCATCTCGCCATCTTGCCCAGTTTTGGGCATCCTCTCTTCTCAAGCCAGCCCTCCCAATCTCCTCCTCCACCTGTCCCCTCTATATTTTCCTCGGTCTACTTCGCTTCTGCAATCCATTTACCTCAAACTCAAGCACCTTCCTCAGAACATGATCCACATTCCTCCTCAACACATGCCCATACTACCACACTTCATTCACCTCACACTACATAATTCTCTCAACATTGCTCTCTCAGTCCTTCTCAAAATTGCCATCTCTCTCTCCCTCAGACTCCATGTCTCACTCCCATACATCATTGCAGCTCTCATGCAACTCCTACAGACCCTTACTTTCATCTTCAATGAGAACCTTTTCCCATATAACAACGCTCCACATTCCCTGAACTTCACCCAGTCAAGTCTCATTCTTGGTGTCACAGTTGCTTCATATCCACCACTTGCATCCACCGTATCTCCCAAATAACAAAACCCTCTCGCCATTTCCTCCTCGTCCCATAGCGTTTCCACTGGTTCCGCCAGCCCTCCAGCTCCTTTCTCACATCTTCCACAAGTAAGCTCTTTTGCCAGCTTTGGGGTCACCTTCATTTTCGTACATCTACCATGAATCCATTTCTCACATCGCGTACACAACAGCGCATTTGCCATTACCCTCCTCTCACATACACCACATGGATCCACCTTACTCACTAACACCTCTCCTTCCACCCCACTCACCATCACCTTTGTCTTCCCGAGGTTTACCTTCAAACTCATGCTTTCAAATGCCTCCTTCCATTTCCAAAACTTCTCCCTCAATCCCTCCATCGTCTCACTCATCAGAACAAGGTTATCTGCATGCAGTATCTCCATTATCAATCCCTCTCTTGCACTCTCTGTCACTACATCAACCACTATTGCAAACAACAACGGTGACAACACAGATCAGATCCCTGATGTGCACCAACTTTCACCGCAAACTCCTCTGACAGCTCTGATCCAATTCTAACTCTTGTCTTTACTCCCTCATACAAACTCATTACTGCCCTCACTATTACCACTAGTACACCTCCCTTCTTCAATGCCCACTTCCTTGGAATCCTATCAAATGCTTTCTCCAGATCAACGAAGCTCATGTACAATTCGTTCTCCTTATCTCGGTATTCCTCTTGCAATCTCCTTACAATGAACATTGCATCTATTGTCCCCCTTCCTGGCATAAAACAAAATTGCATCTCATCCACATTCACCGTTTTTCGAATTCTCCTCTCCAACACCCTTTCCACAATCTTCATTGCATGCTCCAATAACTTCACTCCCCTATATGTCCCACAACTCATCGCATTCCCCTTCCCCTTGAAAATCAGTACCACAACACTTAGTGCCCAATCATCTGACATTCCTCTTCCATCCAGCACACCCTGGCAGAGCTCCATCTGCACAATAATCCCTATCTGTCCACTTGCAGTTATCATTTCCACACTTATTTCTGATGGACCAGCTACCTTTCCTGTTTTCATTTCCTTCATTGCTTCCACTATTTCCTCCCAACTAACCCCTCTCCAGTGGCCCCTTCACCACAACAGCTTCCACCGTCTGATCCCATTCATTCTGCTCGTTCATAATGCCCTCCATATGCTCTTCCCCTGTCCTTCTCACTAAAATTCAACCTTTCTTCACTCTCCTTCATACATCTTCCTCTTTCAACATTTCTTCCCTCTCCTTCATACATCTTCCTCTTTCAACATTTCTTCCATCTTTTTTCATTGATTTAATAAACCTAAACACTCTGTCTGGGTTCTCATCCAGCCTGCTCAACTTCTCCTCAGCCTCCTTCCTCAGAGATCTCACAACCATCCTCTTTGCACGATTCTGCATGTTTTTATACCTGGCTTTCATTTGCTCAGTCCTATTATTACATAAAGCTTTGTGTGCCTCCTTCTTCCTTGCTAATGCATCCCTCACCTCCTCGTTCCACCACCATGTATCTCCGTGATCTTTCCTACCTTTAATCCTTCCACACACTTCGTCACATGCCTTTAGTATCCCTCCTTTAAAAAACTTCCACAAATCTGGTGCATCAATGCTTACCAACTCTCCAACTCTCTCCTCAAACCCTGCTCTTGTTTCTTCTTCTTTCAGTTTCCACACCTTTCTCCTCTCAACCGTTCCCTTTCTCACACGCTTTTTAACTTTCCTCTTATCCAAGTCACCAACCTGTGCTGCAACTCCCCTGGTATTGTCTTCACATCTCTCAGATACTTTCTGTTTTTTTCTGCCAACCAACATGAAATCAATCTCTGTCTCATTCCCTCCTGCACTGAAAGTCACCTTCCTTTTCTCTGTTTTCCTAAACCATGTGTTCACCATACACAACTGTTTCTCATCATAAAACTCCAAAGGCATCCTTCATTCTACATTTCTTCCCCCGATTCCATTTCCCCCTTGCACACCCTCAAAGCCCTGGATCCATTTCCCAACATGTCCATTAAAATCACCCATGCCCAAAACCAACTCATCTACCTTATGTAAGTCACACTCATTTGCCATTTCATCAAAGAACAGCTCTTTCACATCAATTCTTCTTCCACTTTGTGAACCATACCCACAAATTACCCACACCACTTCTTCCTCAAATGCTAACACTACTGTCATCACTCTGTCACTCTTTTTCCAAACCTCCACTACCTTCTCACAGAGTTCTTCCTTCATCAAAACTCCAACACCTCCAGTCACCTTGCTATTTCCTGACCACTACAACTTGTACTTTCTTCCCTTGACCCCCACAAATCTTGCACCCTGGCCCCTGCACCTAGCCTCCAGCACACAGTATACATCTACCCTCCTTTTCCTCAATTCCTTAGACACCTCAGCTCCCCTTCCATGCAGACTGCCCACATTCCAACTTCCAACCACACCCCAAGCTTCTCCTCAAGCCATTGGAATCACTCGCAGTCTTACAACAATGTACAAAGCCCTTACACCTCTCATAATGGAATACACATATGCCTTTCTCATTAACATCTTCCCTGATGAACAAAAAGGATGTAAACATGGATCTTAAGTCATCGAACTCTAATTGGTGACACCATGAGGTTCCTCCATGAATCACAGTCTTGCATTGTGTTCATCAAGACACTCACAGCAGCTTCACTGTGTCTCATTGCATGTTCGGCAAGAGCTAGACAATGCTTTCTTGTGACAGTTGAAATCTTCAGAAGATGGCCATATAAGATCTTGTTAGTTGTGTGCGACTGCCAAGATACTAAGGGCAGTATGCAAGAGACAGGTGTAGTTCTCTTCTAACTTCTTTGTCAGTGCAGATGTCAGGGTCCATGAGTCTGAGTCATAAAGAAAGATTGATTCTACAGTGACTTTGAAAATCTTGATTTTGGTGGATCAATTGATTGGTGAAATCCAGACTTGATGAAGAGAGTGGATAGCCACTCAAGCCTGACCAATTTGGGGAGAGACATCAAAAGAAGTGTCAGTGTAGTCATCCAGGCCTGACCAATTTGGGTAGAGACATCAAAAGAAGTGTTGATGTAGCCACCCAAGTACTTGAACTCTTCAACTTTTTCAATTTTGGTCCAAAGTGAACACAATGGGGAGTGGGGAGACCTCCACAATCAGAGTGTATCCGCCTCCATTCTTATTCTTAAGAAGAGCAACCTGACTATACCTGATAACTACCCAGAAATTTCTCGCCTGTGCTGTCTTTGATGCTCTTCTACAACTAAATCAGATCGACATTTTCGCAAATCTTAACCCTGTGAGGGCAAATTGAGATGTGAAATAACAAAGAAGCAATGCTTATCTTCATCAACTTTGGCATTTCACTCCATTGACAGTAACGTTATGTTCAGCATCTTAAATGGTTATGGTGTTCAGGAGTTCACTGTTGAAACTATCAAACACATGTATGTTGATACTTTATCTACAGTTGATTACTCCTGAAGTAGAAACTGATTGTTTTAAGGTGAACACTGGAGTCCTACAAGGTGATCCTTTGGCTCCCTTTCTTTACATTGCAACTTTGGATCATGATCTGGGAAGCGCCATTACACCACCAGATGGGAGTTATGCTCAAGCAATGTTGGAGCTCATGCAACCCAGCAGAACTGCTTGTAGAACTTGTATTTGCAGATGATATCTGCCTTCTTGTCAGCACCCCAGGATTTACTCCACTGTGTTGAGAGAGCTACCCAGGAATTTGGTTTGTTCTTGAATTCATCAAAAACAAAGAATATACACCTAAACATTGACTGTTAATTAACAAATTTTTGAAGATTGTCCCAACAGGAAAAAACAACACTCAGTGACTAGGATAGTCTACAAGACGGCTTTGATAGTCTTCCTCACAGTTGAAAAATGGTATGCTTGGAGATATTCAAAAATTCACCAGTACGAAGCTGGGCTGAAAAGTTCATAGGCTGACTATGAAGGAGTAATGCTAGAGCTGTGAAATCTTACATGCATTAATTTCAGCTTTTCTTATTAATAATTTCACTGTTTCTTTCCAGGTAAACTGACATTTGACAGTTCAAAGAAGACTTCAAAAGTAACTAGTAGTGACCTCTCTTGAAAATAGACAAACTTTGGCATCATGGTGTTATCAAGTGACTGCAGAAAAACAGTTTAGCCCTCAACAACATTCATGCTGACATGGTTGCTACATTAGGAGATGACACTCCAGCTTTATAAACAGTGCAAAAGTGGGAAGCTGAATTTAAGAGGGGAAGGGAGAGTCTTGAAGATCACCCAAAATCTTGATGTCCTGCAAATGCCACCACCACAACAGTGATTGTGTTCACCACATAGTGATGGTCGACAGGTGATTGACTATAAATCAAATAGCTAATGCAATAAGCATATACTGTGAGAGAATTGATAATATTCTGTACTATGAACTTGCCATGATGAAGGTTTCTACTCAGTGGGAGCCATATCTTCTGACAGCTGACCAAAAGCATGCCAGGCTGATCACATCATGGGAAAAGTCTGAGTGTTTCAGGCAGATCCAGCTGATTTCCTTCAATGTTTCCTAACCCAGAATGAGTGTTGGCTTCATCACTTTGAGCCAGAGACCAAGAGACAATCCATGCAGTGGAAACACACCTCTTCACCTGCTCAAAGAAGACCAAGGTTGTTTTATCTGCAGGGAAGGTAATGGTCTCAGTTTCTTGGGATGCAAAAGGAATTGTATTTGATTATCTTTAAAAGGGCCACACCATCAATGGAGAGTACAATGCCAACTTGCTGCAGTAGTTCTGAAAGTCTACCAAGACCAAACACTCCCCGCAAAAAAAAAAACAATGAAAGGACAATGCAGCAGACAGTATAGTTGTTGTTAAGAATGCTTTGAACTGATTGATCACCCTCCTTATTTTCCTGGTTTGGCTCCATTTGACTATCATCTGTTCTGCAATATGAAAAAACAATTAGCTGGAAACCAGTATCAAAGGAAAACTGATGAAATGGGTCTTGTTTCATTAGGACAATACTCCAGCACCCAAGTCTTTGGTTTCAATGGTTGCTGTGCATGATAGTGGCTTTGAAGTGGTTGATCACCCTCCCTATTCTCCTGATTCGACTCCATTTGGCTATCATCACAAAGAAACACTTGGCTGAGAACCAGTATCACAGTTATGATGATATAACTGTTGTCGATGACTTTTTTTACTAATAGGGTGAAAGCTTCTTCATCAATGAGATCCAAGCACAGCAACATCGATGGAAGAAGTGTGTACTGCCAGGGGGACTATGTTGAAAATTAAACCTCCTTTGGTCCCATTCCATGGGTGTATCTCAGTCAGCTTATGAACTTTTCAGCTGACCCTTGTAATCGGGAATTTTTTATCTCACACCATGTAGCTCTGGAAAATGACATTAATTCTCAAAACTGATACTACAAACATAAATGCTGGAGAAGTCAATATTAGTTGTGGAATCTTTCAAGGAGACTTGTTATCTTTTTTGTTATTCTGCTTAACATTGTTTCTTCTAAATTCTAAATGAAACAAATTATGGACATGGTGTATGGAAAAGCAATTAATCATCTCCTCTATATGGATGACTTGAAACTGTTCACAAAAAATGATCAACAATTGCAAGCACTCCTGCACACAGTCCAAACAATTTAGTGATAACATCAAAATGGAATTTGAGATTGACAATTGCACCAATGCTACATTTATCAAAAGAAAGCTATCAAACACATACAACATCATCCTAGATAGAGACCCTGAGATAAAACAATAACAACCTCAGGATAGTTATAAGTATCTAGAAATATGTGAAGGAGATGGGATTAAATATTCAGTAATGAGAGAAAAGACAAGGAAGGAATGCTATCAAAGTATAAGGACTATTCTAAAAACCGAGCTGAATACCAGAAACAAAATTCAGGTCATAAACACATCGACCATGTGTATAATCAAATACAGCTTCAATATTCCCCCTCTCTGAGATCAACAAACAAAGTTGATGTTAAAATATGAAAGCTGATGGCAATGCATTATATGCATCACACAAAAGCTGACACAGATCAAATATATCTCTCAAGAAAAGAAAGTAGCCAGGGGTTAATACAATCACAGTTTTCATTAGAAATTGCAATTACAGGACTTTCTGCCTACCTGCAAACAAGTAAATGACAGAATATTAAAGCTGGTTCTGAAACATGAAGATACCAAAAAGTTGCACTCAATTATGAAAAATACAAAAATATACCTTTGAGAAATATAACTAGATGAACCAGTACCCAAAGAAAATATGTCCCCAACAGACAAGGCAAAACAAATAGAAATCATAGCCAAACAAACCAGCTCCAATATATTAATGAGAAATGGGAGTAAAAGCCACTGCATGGTAAATATCTGACTAGAATCAAGGACCCTGATGTAGACCAAGCCCTTACACATTATTAGCTGTCATGCTCTGGTCTCAAACCAGAAACTGAGTGGGGTATATCATTGCTGCTCAGGACCAGTCCCTTTCCACTAGGAATTTCTACTAGGAATTACAAGCAAATTGACCTCTTATTGTGGAAAATAATATTGAAAAGACTTGTTCTTTGGTGAGTGTTGCAACCCCAGCTGATAAAAATTACATCTCTGAAAACATTTGAAAAAAGGACAAGTATAAGGACCTAAAGATTGAAATTGGAGGAATATGACATCTCAAAACAGCAACATTAACCACTATTGTCAAGGAAGAGCAAAATAACACCACAGGTATGGCTCAAGAAATCACAGACACAATGAGATTACCACTAATTGGAAAACTCTAGGGACAGACAAGATCTCCAACTTCTGGCTGAAATACCTCGCCAGTGCTCATATTCACATAGCGGCAGCATTTACTTTAAAAATGAACAAGCCCAAACCAACATCAAACTAGATGCTGGAAGGACAAACCACCCTAATTCTCAAAAACAAAAACACTGTATACCCCAAAAATTATAGGTCTATCAATAACCTCACATCAGGCTTATCAATAACCTCACATCAGGCTTATCAATAACCTCACATCAGTCATCTATAAGTGGCTTGTAATACACCTGAAAAATGTTTTCTCAGAACAAAAGAGGTACTGGAGAGGGATGTATGATTGTAAGATGCAACTTCTAATGAATTAACCCATCAAAGAGGAATGTCAGAAGAGAAAGACAAACCTCAACTTGACTTGGATTGATTACCAGAAAGCATTCGACAGTGTTCCACACTCATGGATACTGAATCTCTCCACACAAATAAAGTAGTTCCAACACTACTAAAACATATCAACCATGCAATGGCAAACTGGAACACCAGTATAAAACTGAAAAATGAATCACAAGTCAGGTTACGTTACTTCAGCAACCTCCAAAAAGATGAAAGGCAAAAAAAGTGACCTTTGAACTCAGAACATAAACAGTTGGAAGAAATACCACAAGGTATTTTGACCAATACTCTACTGATTCAACCAGTAGAGCAACAATATAAGAAGGAAGAACAGGAGTGGAGGTGGGGTGATATAATAACAATATTATTATTGTGTCCTTACCAGCTCACAAATATCACTGTAGACATCTTTAGGGTGGTTGAATGAGCAGAGGTTCACTGACTCAGCTCCAGCCTGGTCACGTCCAAGAGCAGCATAATGCTGAAGACCATTACAGGATCCATCCTAAAGAAAATAAAGCAAAGATGACAGGGAGGTATGGTTAAGACACTGGCTTCTTGACTATGTGATCTCAAGTTCAGTTCCATAGGATGGCAGTTTGGTCAAGTGTCTTCTATTAAAGCTCCAAGTCAAGCAAAGTCTTGTGAATAGATTTGGTTGACAGAAAGTGAAAGAAGCCCATTGTGTGCATGCGTGCATGTGTACTCCTGTCTTAACAACAGGGGATGATTGTAAAAATGACTACACTGTCATACAAGCAATGTTGTGTGTTTCCAGTCTTCTGTGGAAAACATAATCAAGTCATGGGAAATATTGACTTGCTTGGAAACAGGTGAGGATTAGTGACAGGAAAGGCATCCTGCCATAGAAAATCTACCTCAATTAATTCCATCTGACCCATGCAAGCATGGACAATGCTGCTGATGATAAAATGGCTATGATGCAGTGGCTTACCACCTGATGATGTCTGTTGTGTAGTGATGAAGAGTTTTATATGAACACAGCTACTATGTAAACACACACACACACACTAGCATGGCATCTTCGGTTGACCTAAGCCTTATGAGTGAAAGTGGGTACATAGAAATTGTGTGGAAGCCTGTCAGATGTTACCTGCAACTCAGCCACTCACATGTAAATTCAATCACAGAGAGCTATGTTAACAACTGGAATAACTCATCCTAAAATCTGACAGAAAACCTACATGGTAGTGAGACATGGACCCTCAATGCAGAGGATATGTAAATACCTGAAAGAAATGAAGCTAGCATGCTCTGATGGATGTGCAATGTCAGTGTGCATGAATGACAAAGTGTAAATGTGTTGAGAGAAGAATTGGGCATAAGAAGAATCCGATGTTGCGAGCAAAAGGGAAGACTGCAATGGTATAGTCTTGTGATGTGTATGGATGAGAGCAGCTGTATAAAGAAGAGGGAAACCCAAAAAGATATGGGACAAAGTGGTGAAGGTAGATCTCAGAAATTCGAATCTTATAGTGGAGACGCGAAAGGACAGGACAACTAGTGTTTGAGAAAACCTGCTCATCCCTGTGAGATTGATGTTCTGGAAGCATAATGCCTATATGTACAGTTGAGCCCTTCAATTTTCCCATGAAATTGCCCCTCCACACCTTCATTTTCTATCACTGATCTCTGTATCACTTGTTTAACTATAGTATTCTGCTGCTATACTTAAATGAGGTGAGAACTAGATATTTTATCATCTTTTCTGTGATACCTGTTAACTTTCTCGTTATCTGGAACCACTTCAATATATTTCCATTCTTCATTCTTACATTGTCCCTCTTCACTTACATTTTACATTGATCACTCCAAATTTTCTCCCCCTCACCTTCTCTTCTTTTTGACTTGATCATATCACCATACATAACTTCTTTCTCTCTATTCACACACTTTTAACTTCTCTCCACTCAGTCTTGCAACATGCCCACCTACATGTCATCTCTCTCTATCTTGGTGCTTTTCACCCTCCTGAACTGTTCATCATTCAGTATAGTCACATCCTTATTCCATTTCTCACTAACTACATCTATGCAGTCTTATTTCCTATTCTCATGCCCCAGGGCCTGCCCTTACAGTTTTTCACTACTATCTTTATTTCCTTTTCCAGCTCCATGCTGATTACTCTCATCCACTCTTGTATAATGTGAGCTGCCATGTCTCTCTTCTACAGAAAGAAACCTGCTCTGGCCCCTTCCTTCATACTCTAACCTTTCATCACTAGCGTAAAGCTATCTCCCTCCCAACTATAGCCCCATTCGGCTGAGAGTGATCTTAGTATTGTAAGTTACATGGTGACCTCACTAATGCTGGTGCCCATACACAGAGCACCCAGTACTTTCTGTGAAGAGGTTGGCATTAAGGAGGACATTTAACCATGCAAACTATCCCACAGCAAACACTGGAGCGTGATGTAGATCCTGTCAGACCACCCAGCTCATGCTAGTATCGAAGATGGAGGTTAAAAGATGATGATACACACACACACACACACACACACGTCAATCATCACCAACAGCTTGTAATCAGATTCAGAATGCAGAGCCAATGTTAAGGCAGACTGAGACAATTAGTGGTGGATTGAAGTCTGAGAATCATATTGATCTGGTGCCTGCACTCAGTCAGTTTGAATGATTGATGATCAGTGGTTTGAGGCTGGACTTCCCAGATGATCAAGCACATTTTACTGATAGCTCAGTGCTATAAAATACTGTATCAGAAGACAATAACTATTTGCCTCAACAACATAAATAGCCATTGTAATCACCACCACCACCACCATCAAGGCAAGCGAGTAAACAAAGAAAGTGAGAAAAAGTGTAGGATGTAGGTGTATGGGATAAAAGGCGTGTAAATAGATTAAAAAGTGTACAATAACCAATTGTGTTGTTGGAAGTTGTTGCTGAAGATTATGTTTTCAGAGACAATATTTATATTACCTAACAGGTTTCCACAACTTCCTTAGGATGGTTCCTGCACAATTATATGTAGGTGTTTGTGTGTGTATGTATAGACGGTAACAAAATTTGCAGAGGTTTGTGAAAGGTATATACAAACTATGCATACTATACCTGATGTACTGGTAAGTGACTAATAAATTCTGAAGGGTTAGGAGATCTAATAGCTTCAGTTATTTCCATACAACAAGCCAGAGTTTGCCATGGATTGTCTGATGTCTGCCACCATTTTGATCCCTGAAAGAGAAATAAATAAATAAATAAACAAAGACAAACCAACAGATGGCTGGTACTCATTTTAAGCTCAGTTGACTGGAACAATGCGAATGAAGTGCCAAACTCAGGGACACATTGTGTAAAATTCGTGCAGAAAATGAACCTGCAACAATGAGCCTAATGCTCTCATCATTAGGCCATGTCTGCCTGCCTGTCTATCAGTCTATCTATCTATCTATCTATCTATCATCATCATCATCATTTAACGTCCGTTTTCCATGTTGGTATGGCTTGATATATATATATATATGTATATATATATATATATATATATATATATATATATATATATATATATATATATATATATGTTTATAAATTGTAAATCCAAAAAATAACAACAAAACTACAAAGGATTCCGCGGTACACATGTTTCAAGCTTTATATGTGTATAATATAATATGTGTATAATTTACAATGTAAAGCTATCCTCAGCCGCAAAATTATTTCTCTCTCAGGAAATTATACCACCTCGGCGTTGAAGGAGGAAGAAGGGTGTGATGTAAGAGGTGAAGATCCTTTCGGTATTCTGTATAGTACTATACCTCGTATAATTCTCCACCCAGACATAATCTCTCCGGTCCTCCAAAAACCTTCCATACCTTGCCACGATTCAACACTACACATTGAAGTAACGGTTTTTTTGTTATATTTCTGCTGCTTTTAAATAAAGCATATTACTCTACCTCTGGTATTTGAGTACTCTTTTTTCCACCTTGTTGCACATTTCATGTGCTTACTCCGGTATATATTTATATATATATATATATATATATATATATATATATATATATATATATATATATATATATATATATACGTATCTGTAAAAATATGTGACACTTATTCAGTAGCCATGATAAAACTCCGAGTTTCGGATGCCAGGGTGGGGGTCTACTCCGACATCTCTTCAGTTATCCAACTACCGTGTGCATGTGGATATGTGTGCACATTGAGGTATGTACGTGCGTGAATGATATAAGCAGCTTTTAGATGCGTTCTGTCACCACACAGTAATTTCCCTTGTTCTTAATTTTTCCCCTTGGGGTTTAACGGTTATTTTCAAAAGAATTTCCGGTAGCTGGATAACTGAAGAGATGTTGGAGTGGACCCCACCCTGGCATCCGAAACTCGGAGTTTTATCATGGCTACTGAATAAGTGTCACATATTTTTACAGATAAATTCCTCTATTTGCATAATATCGAGGTCTCTTTCTTTCTTTTGTTGCCATTCCTGTCAAATATATATATATATATATATATATATATATATATATATATATACGTATATATATATACATATATATATACACATATAAATATATATAAATACATATATATACATATAAATATATATATATAAATATATATATATACATACAAATATATAAATATATATTCGCTGGCGGTACCTACCCACCACTACCCATTTTCCTTTATTCAAAAATTCTTATCGCTCCTTAAAATTATGGCTTTTAAGTGTTGATTTCTCAGCCCAAGAATTACAGCGTGATGTGCTGCTTGACTGGTCCCCCCTCTCTCTCTCTCTCTCTCTCTCTCTCTCTTTATATATATATATGATGATGATGATGATGATCTTTTCTCCCGCCATGCCTCTGTCTACCCCTCCATCCTCTCTCTCCACTTCGTAGTTTTTCCTTTAAGGTCTTCAGGTTCTGGCTATATATAAATGAGAAACCCATTCTAAATTATCTCGCTGACGTACTACGACGAAATACCCAAGATGCAGATAAGATAGAGATTTTTATTTATTTACGGCCTCAAACATCTCAATACCTTGCGCTTTAGTTTTGTCCCTTATTATTTATCTTGTTTCTCTCCATGAAATTCAATTGAATTCAGTTGTTGTCTTAAATTCATGCTTATTCATTTTCTAAGCTTCCTAAATTCATGCTACGTTATATTCTAATCACCCAGAATTCATTGCTCTTTTAAAAAATTACGATTTATGCATTGTTGTCTCTCAAATATTTAAAATCTACAATTAAGAGCCCTATCTACTCGCTGGCGGTAACCCGCCCTCCCACCCCCTCCACCGGAAGTTCATTCGTCTGTCATCCCTCTGTCATCCCACCCCCTCCACCGGAAGTTCATTCCTCTGTCATCCCACCCCTCCACCGGAAGTTCATTCCTCTGTCATCCCACCCCCTCCACCGGAAGTTCATTCCTCTGTCATCCCACCCCCTCCACCGGAAGTTCATTCCTCTGTCATCCCGCCCCCTCCACCGGAAGTTCATCCCTTTGTCATCCTGTCAACCTCGGCTGTCTCCCGGAACCCATCTAGTGGCCTTGGCCATCCTCTCCCCTACCTTTGGGTAGCGCATTAAGGTTGAGAAATGTTTGCAGGTTGTAGGTAATGTTTTGCTTATGAATTCTTCCAATTGCAAGTTTTCTTTTCAGGTACACGACACTGCTTTTCCCCTTCCCAGGCTACAGGCCCACACCCCCAACACCCATACTGTTAGGATTGGCACTCTCAACGTCGGCACGCTGAAAGGTAGATCTGGTGAAATTGTTGAGATGCTTGAACGGAGATGCGTAGATATGTGCTGCATCCAGGAAGTAAGATGGAGAGGAGGTTCTGCAAGGTTCCTCACAGGCAAAGAACACAGGTACAAGATTTTCTGGGCAGGGAACACTGACGGGGTCGGGGGCGTAGGAATACTTCTAGCGGAGAAATGGGTGGATAAGGTAATCGAGGTCGTTAGAGTAAGTGACAGAGTACTTAAGATCAGACTAGTGCTTCATCATAGATTAGCTACTGTCATCTCAGCCTATGCACCTCAACCTGGGCTACCAGATGGTCTGAAAGACCAATTCTTTGACACCCTCTTGCAAACTACCTCGTCGACGAGTGACAGGGACCTTCTCTTTGTGGCTGGAGACTTCAACGGTCATGTCGGACGTCGTGCTGGGGGCTTCCATGGCATACATGGAGGCTATGGCTTCGGTTCCCGCAACGAGGAGGGAACCAGACTGCTGGAGTTCTGTGATGCAACCAATCTTATGGTCTGCAATACCAACTTCAGGAAACCTGCCAGTCACCTAGTCACCTACCGCTCCGGCAGACACTCTAGCCAAATCGACTACATCCTCGCCAGAAATAGGGAAAGAGGGCGGCTTATAAATGCCAAAACCTACCCTGGCGAAGAATGTACCCCACAACATAGATTAGTAGTTAGCGACTTTGGGATCAAGGCAAAATGGGTGCCCAGAATTAGACAGGCTTGGAGAAGAAGGGTGTGGAAGCTTAAAGACCCTGCAAACGGACAGAGACTTAGAGACAAGTTACTTGAAGCATTTAACGAAATAGAAGGGGATATAGCATCATACAACGTGGAAGACAATTGGAGATTTCTGCGGGACAACCTGTTGAAAGCCACCGACCAGATTTGTGGGTGGTGTAAGGTCCCCTCCCAACCCAGAGTAACGTGGTGGTGGAACAAGGAGGTAGACAGGGCTATTAGACAAAAGAAACAAGCTTGGAAGGACTGGAAGAACGGTGGTAGCAGGGAATTGTACCAATGTGCCAGAAGGGAGGCTAGGCGACAGGTTTATTTAGCCAGAGGGGAAGCAGATAAGGAAAGATTTGCCAATGTTCTGCGCCGTGAGGACCAAAGACTCGAGGTATTTCGGGTTGCAAGACAGTGTAGGAGAGAGAATAGTGATGTTGTAGGAGAGAAATGTGTTCGCATGGATGATGGTACGCTTGCATTAAATGAGGATGCAAAGAAAGAGGTCTGGAGATGCCACTACGATAGATTGCTTAATAAAGAGAATGAATGGGAGAAAGAGAGCCTGCCTTATGTCGACCCAATAGAGGGACCAGCTATCCGAGTTGATAGTACCAGGGTAGATAAAGCAATTAAGAGTATGAAGACCGGGAAAGCCCCCGGCCCATCAGGAATCACTGCAGAGATGCTCAAAATATCTGGCAGTGTTGGCTATAGCCTAGTCACCCGTATTACGAACCAGGTGATACACGAAGGAGTCATACCCTATGACTGGTGTAGCAGCATCATAGTCAACTGCTACAAAGGTAAAGGGGACGCTTTAGATACAAATAATTACAGAGGCATCAAGCTGTTAGATCAGGTTATGAAAGTTACAGAGAGGGTCATAGCCCAACTAATTAGGGAGCGAATCAATTTAGATGAGATGCAGTTTGGGTTCGTGCCAGGTAAAAGCACTACTGATGCCTTATTTCTAGTGAGACAGTTGCAAGAGAAATACCTAGCCAAGGATAAACCTCTGTACCTGGCTTTCGTTGACATGGAGAAAGCCTTTGACAGGGTCCCCCGATCCCTTATCTGGTGGTCAATGAGGAAACTTGGGATAGAAGAATGGCTAGTGAGAGCTGTGCGAGCCATGTACAGAGATGCGGCCAGTAAGGTGAGGGTTGGAAATGAGTACAGCAATGAATTCCGGGTAGAGGTAGGGGTCCACCAAGGTTCCGTCCTCAGCCCCCTATTATTTACCATAGTCCTCCAGGCAATCACAGAGGAGTTCAAGACAGGTTGCCCCTGGGAGCTCCTCTATGCTGATGACCTTGCCCTAATTGCGGAGTCACTATCAGAACTAGAGGAGAAGTTTCAGGTGTGGAAGCAAGGTCTAGAATTGAAGGGCCTTAGAGTCAACCTAGCTAAAACCAAAATCCTAATAAGTAGGAAGGTAGATAAAACACAAACCCCTTCAGGTAGATGGCCCTGCTCAGTATGTAGAAAAGGAGTAGGTAGTAACTCTATAAGATGTACCCGGTGCAAGCTATGGACACATAAGAGGTGCAGCAACATCAAAGGCAGGTTAACTAGCAAGTTAGTTTTTGTTTGTGGCAGATGTTCAGGTGCAATAAAGACTGCAAACAAACAGGAAACAACTTCTATCTCATTCCAGGGTGAAAAACTAGAGGTAGTCGATAGCTTCCGCTATCTGGGCGACCAAGTTAGTAGTGGGGGTGGGTGCGCTGAAAGTGTAGCTGCTAGAATAAGAATAGCCTGGGCAAAGTTTAGAGAGCTCTTACCCCTGCTGGCGACAAAGGGACTCTCACTCAGAGTAAAAGGCAGACTGTATGACGCATGCGTACGAACAACCATGCTACATGGCAGTGAAACATGGGCTGTAACTGCTGAGGACATACGTAAGCTCGCAAGGAATGAAGCCAGTATGCTCCGTTGGATGTGTAATGTCAATGTGAATACCCGTCAGAGTGTAAGTATCTTGAGAGAAAAGCTGAACATTAGAAGCATCAGTTGTGGCGTGCAAGAGAGACGATTGCGCTGGTATGGACATGTGGTGAGAATGGAGGAGGATAGCTGCGTGAAAAAGTGCCACACCCTAACAGTTGAGGGAACCCGTGGAAGAGGTAGGCCCAGGAAGACCTGGGCTGAGGTGGTGAGGCAAGACCTTCGTACATTGGGCCTCACCGAGGCGATGACTACGGACCGAGACCTTTGGAAATGGGCTGTGCGTGAGAAGACCCGGCAAGCCAAGTAAGATCGTTGCCAGTGCCCCTGGACTGGTTCTTGTGCGGGTGGCACATGAGATGCACCATTTTGAGCGTGGCCGTTGCCAGTACCGCGTGACTGGCTCCTGTAGGATTTTCGAGCGAGATCGTTGCCAGTGCCCCTGGACTGGCTTGTGCGGGTGGCACATAAAAGACACCATTTCGAGCGTGGCCGTTTTCGTGCGGGTGACACGTAAAAGCACCCACTACACTCTCTGAGTGGTTGGCGTTAGGAAGGGCATCCAGCTGTAGAAACTCTGCCAAATCAGACTGGAGCCTGGTGTTGCCATCCGGTTTCACCAGTCCTCAGTCAAATCGTCCAACCCATGCTAGCATGGAAAGCGGACGTTAAACGATGATGATGATGATACATACATATATATATATATATATATAAATATACATATAAATATATATGTATATACATACATATATATATGCATATAGATATACATATAAATATATATGTATATATACATATAAATATATATGCATATATATACATATATATGCATATATATACATATATACGCATATATATACATATATATGCATATATATATATATATGCATATATATATATATATGCATATATATATATATATGCATATATATATATATATATATATATATATATATATGCATATATATATATATATATATATATATATATATATATATATATATATATATATGCATATATATACATATATATATGCATATAAATATATATATATCTTAATATATAAAGCTGAAGTTGTGTGTCTGTGTGAAGCCTTTTTAAAAGTTTATACAAATCCACATTTTCCACTTTTTCGTAAAAATTTTTACATCAATGGAATTTTCTCGATGTGAACTTTCCAGTGCAGTAATTAGATTTTTTAAATTCCGTTTACTTTGTGTGATTTGGCTGTCGCTTCTAGCAACTTTTATATTTCTTCCCTTCTACCTGGAACAGCGTTCTTACACATGCGCTCAACAGAGAGAGAAAGTGATACATACAACGTCATAGATTAAACTTTCTTCTCAGTATTCTTTATTTATTTTTCATAACATTGATACGTAAAAACACACACAACCACACATACGTAATCTGTGACAACAACATACACATTGCTCCTGTTCTCTATCTCCCCCTCTTCCTCTCTCGCTCTCTCAAACGCATACACATGCAAGTAAACACAACCATTCACGTTCGTCACTGTGGCATAACTACAGAGTTGTACCCACTGACTTTGGAAGGTCGTAACTTTCATAAAAATGAATATTCTTTTATGAAATTTTCTATGCATATATTATTTATTATGTAGATTCCGAATATACAAAAATTTTCAGTGAAAGTGTTTTGGGAGGGTAGTGGGAGACAATTTTCGGAAATTCCACTTAAATTCCTCTTAACTTCCAGGAAAATGAATATTTTTTCGTGAAATTTTCTACAAATATACCTTGATGTATGTACATTTCAAGCATGTAGGAATTGTGAAGGAAACAACTGCAGGTTATTTTTGAGAAGTGTTCCCCATTCAGTGGTGTTTCGGAGCAAGTCGTCCATATTTGTTTCATTTTTCTCTATTATGTGCGTAAGTGCATCCATAGATTTCTAATGAAGTAATAGGCAGTAAAGAGAAGCCGTCATAAGAAAACTTTTAACTACCTCTATTCCTTTCTCCCCCCTCTCTGTACCTCTTCCTCTCTCGCTCTCTCAAATGCATACACGTGCAAGTACACAATCATTCAGTAAAATATAACTCATGTTCGTCAATGTTTTGGAAATATAACACGATTTTCACTGGGGTGTTAGGGTTAGGGTTTTAGGGTCAGGGTTAGGGGTTAGGGTTACGGTTAGGATTAGTGTTACGGTTACGGTTTTAGGGTTAGGGTTAGGGTTTAGGGTTAATGTTAGGGTCAGTGTTAGGATTAGGGTTGGGTAATTGTGCGGGTGTTAATCTGAAAAATTACAGATATGTGAAAAGTACCGACCCTGCCATCTATTATAACTTTCGTTGTTCTGTTTAATATATACATATATTATGCCTCCAAAGAAGAGAGCTTGCTGGGGAAAGAAAGCAACTGGTTTAAAATGACAGCAACAGACTGCAGCAATTCACCACATTCCAGAAGCTACTTTGAACTTAATGCAAAATGGTGCATCGACATCTTCTGCCCAATCTGATAGAATTCTGGCAAAACTGTGTACCAACAGATTGCCAGCAATTGCTTCATCAAAAATTGCCGTCCTAGCTCATGCAAAAAGGGATTACCGTGCTATGTATAATCAGAGCAGCGCAAAAAGTTGTTTTGCACAAGCATTTCTATAGCCAATTAGACGAATGAAATTTACGCACGCTTAATAATGTTACGCAAAACAGCCTTCAGACTTTCCCTATTAATTTCATCGTCTTTTGAATTATGAACATATTTACATCATAAGGGTTTTTTCGTTGTAAGGCTTTCTTTTTTAGTTGATTTTCCCCTAGCAAGACTTATCGTAGATAGCATAATAAGTCACACCGGGACAAGGTCGGGTTATACTGCTAGTATATATATATATATATATATATATATATATATATATATATATATAAATACACATATATATATATATACATATAAATATATATATATACAAATATATATTCATACATATAAATATGTATGTATATATATATACACACATATAAATATATATATACATATATATATATATATATATATATATATATATATACATACACACACACATCATCATCATCATGATCGTCGTTTAACGTCTGCTTTCCATGCTAGCATGGGTTGGACGATTTGACTGAGGACTGGTGAAACCAGATGGCTACACCAGGCTCCAATCTGATTTGGCAGAGTTTCTACAGCTGGATGCCCTTCCTAACACCAACCACTCAGAGAGTGTAGTGGGTGCTTTCTACGTGCCACCCGCACAAGAGCCAGTCCAGGGGCACTGGTAACGATCTCGCTCGAAAGTCCTTACACATGCCGTGGGCAAAAGTGCCAGAAAGGAGACGCTGGGCAGAGGTGCCATCACAATTTCGCTTTCACTTGCCCCAATAAGTCTTCGCAAGCTGAGTTTCGTGTCCAATGAGGGAGACGACGTTGGCATGGGTGCCAGACGTCAAATTTAACTCGATTTCGATTTCACTTGCCTCAACAGGTCTTTGCAAGTGGAGTTTAGTGTCCAATGAAGGAAGGAAGGTACGCATAAGTGGAGTGGCTAAGGCTTTAGATTTAGGTCTCACTTGGCTTGCCTGGTCTTCTCATGCACAGCATATTTCCAATTGGCAGAGTATCTACAGCTGGATGCCATTCCTAACGCCAACCACTCAGAGAGTGTAGTGGGTGCTTTTACGTGCCACTGGCACGAAGGCCAGTCAGGCGGTACTGGCAACAGCCACGCTCAAAATGGTGTATTTTATGTGCCACCGCACAAGAGCCAGTCCAGGGGCACTGGCAACGATCTCTCTCGAAAGTCCTTACACATGCCGTGGGCACAAGTGCCAGAAAGGCAACGCTGGGCACAAGTGCCTTCACGATTTCGCTTTCCCCAATAAGTCTTCGCAAGCTGAGTTTCGTGTCCAATGAAGGAGACGACGTTGGCATGGATGCCAGTCGTCGAATTTAACTCTATTTCGATTTCACTTGCCTCAACAGGTCTTCGCAAGTGGAGTTTAGTGTCCAATTTAACTCGATTTCGATTTCACTTGCCTCAACAGGTCTTCGCAAGTGGAGTTTAGTGTCCAATGAAGGAAGGTACGCATAAGTGGACTGGTTGAGGCCTTAGATTTAGGTCTCACTTAGCTTGCCGGGTCTTCTCACGCACAGCATATTTCCAAAGGTCTTGGTCAGCAGTCATCGCCTCGGTGAGGCCCAATGTTCGAAGGTCGTGCCTCACCACCTCATCCCAGGTCTTCCTGGGCCTACCTCTTCCACAGGTTCCCTCAACTGCTAGGGTGTGGCACTTTTTCACACAGCCAATCGCCTGTCTTGCACACCACAACTGATGCTTTGTAAGTTCAACTTTTCTCTCAAGGTATTGATATTCTGTCTAGTATGCACACTGACATTACACATCCATCGGAGCATACTGGCTTCATTCCTTGCGAGTCTACGCATGTCCTCAGCAGTCACAGCCCATGTTTCACTGCCATGAAGCATGGCTGTTCGTACACATGCGTCATACAGTCTGCCTTTTACTCTGAGTGAGAGGCCCCTTGTCACCAGCAGAGGTAACAGCTCTCTGAACTTTGCCCAGGCTACTCTTACATATATATATATATATATATATATATATATATATATTTAATTGAGTTTTTTACCTGTAATTTTGGATTTTGTCCCTAATATTAATATATATATATATATATATTCGTTTATATTTATATAAGGCCATTACTACAGAATAATGCCACACAACAGACTTCCCAAATAAACACATTTTAGTACCAAATGCAAGGAAAGCAACCCTCAAAAGAAACCAACTTCAGGGAATTAAACAATTTTTTATTATCAGTTAATATCTCCTTAAATTCATTAGTACATAAACAAGAAGCACTACGTATTTAATAAGATTTAGCTTTACAAACTATCTCCCAATTAAATTTTTTTTTTATTATAGTATCAGCTGAGAGCTGTGACCATGCTGATGCACCGTCATTTTGTTACACTTTTATTACTGAGAGAGTCCTCCAATATGTGGCACCTGGTGGAGAATGGAGTTTGATGTAGCTACCCTCATTTGCACCTCTTGCCGTGAGGTAGGTTCATCTGGGACTCTCGACAGGAAGAGGTCCAGCTTTGATTTAAAAACCTCTACATCTACTTTGTGCAGGTTCCTCAGGCTCTTTGGGAGGGTATTAAAAAGCTGTGGGCCCCTGAAACCCAAACTGTTACAGTAACTGGTCCTGAAGCGCGATGGCATTGCTGGGATCTTTGGCACTATGCAGTGTCGTCCCGTTCTGGCATTGGTGTAGCTTTCAATGCCAAAATTTGGCACAATTCCTTCCAGGATCTTCCAGATGTATATTACTGCATACCTCTCCTGCCTTCTCTCCAGGGAGTAGAGTCATAGCTGTTTCAGCCTTTCCCAGTAGCTGAGCAGTTGCAAAAAGACAATCTTCTTTGTGAATCTTCTCTGGATTGCTTCAATGTCCGCTGTTAATTTCCCACTGGTGAGTGACCATAGCTGTGAGCAGTAATCCAGGCGGCTGAGGACGAATGTCCTCCAGAGGACCATCATGGTTTCCTTATCTCTGGTTCTGAATGTTTTCAGGATCCATCCAGCCAGTCATCTGCACTTTGTCACCATCCTGGTAATGTGCACTTGGAAAGAGGTATCATCACTCATGTCGACACCCAGGTCTCTCACTGATTTAGGCTCACAAGGGATAAGATAAGATAAGTGATGCCGTTTATTTTACTAATATTGTTTAACGTTCGGATTTATTTATTTAATAACACTATCTTTTTATATGTATTTCTGTTCATAAAGATGTTTACCATTAGTCCACAGATGTTATTTTAGATGAATTATACCTTTAACTTGAATTATTAGTATTAAGCATTTACATTTCATTTGCTGTACTAACGAGAGCTTCCCTTCAAGTACTGATATTTTTATTATTTATTTAGTAAGATACGTTATTTGAATTCCTATTTTTTCCAGCGACCTGATGAGTGACTGTATTTTGAGTAGAATATAATCTTGATCAATTTATTGTGAATTGTACTGGTTTTTTCTGCTATAACGTAGCCACGAAACGCATGTAGTCAACACTTTACCTCCTTATTGTTAATTATTGCTCCATTTCTTAACTTCTCTATCTATATTAAACCACGGTTTTACCTTTAAATTACCTACTACCGTATACCTTATAACGAGGACTATACATAGTGAGGTAATACACCAGGAGTGCCTACGGATACATCTATTCCTAAGATGGTTGCATAACCTCTAACTTATATCTTGCTTAACATATATATTTCTTGCTAAGTTGCATTAGCCAGACATAACTCAAGCACCTACTGGTAAAATGGAGCAAATAACAAGCATCATTAAAGGATACACCAATTCCACCTAAAGATGTATATCTTAAAGAAGTGATTAAAAAATTAACAGACTTCATCCACTGTTTATGATGGAAAGCCTTATTCTACGATAAAAACAACCAAGCAGAGACAACCAATCACAACAACAGCAAAGAATTTACCAAAGGAATTTTCAAAACTAGAAAAGCACCCCCACCAAACAGCTACTTGGACACCTTTGAGAATGAACTATAGGATACTATTAAGAGCCTAAAATTTAAATGACACCCACTAAGGAATAATGCTTACCAAAGAAACCTAAAGGACCTACTATATAAACTGAAATTGCAAAAGGAAATTATTGTACACTCCGATAAAATCAGGAACTCATATATTTTGGATATTAATTTATACCACAGGTTGTTGCATAGAGAAATAACAACAAAAACAAATACAAAATAGTACCCAATAACACCTTAAGATCTTTGAACTTATCAGCCATGAATGTTATGACCAACTACAACATAGATGAGAAAACTGAACGTTTCACCCCTTCCAGAACCTGCATAACAATTAAGGACCATAAAGTAAATTTCTTAACAGATCCGAAAATTAGATTAATATGCCCCAATAAATCCGATCTTTGTAAATCAAGTAAATTAATACTAGATAAATATATCCCAACGATAGAAAATAAAATAATCCTAGAATTATGGTCCAATATCTATGAAGCCCTTAACTGGTTCTCCAGGATAGAGAATAAAAATAACTATAAGTTCCTACAGATAGACATAGAAGATTACTACTCATCAATTAACCCTACAATCCTAAATAGCACTCTTATTTTTGCCAAAAATCATACTGAACTAACAATGAATGAAATTAAGGTAATCTTAGAAGCGAGGAAATCCATAATAAATCTCGATAACAAATTATGGGTAAGGAAAGATACCCCTAATAACTTCAACATCACTATGGGAGCCCCTGATTCAGCACAGGTAACTGACTTAGTAGGCATTTACTTACTATCATATTTACAGGAAGTATTCCCAGAGACCAGGAGAGGCCTCAACAGAGACAACACATTATTTATCCTGAAAAACATCTCAAATAGGAGACTAGAACTACTAAAGGAAAAAACTATATAAGTTTTTTAAATGTTTTGGCTTAACCATTACAATAGAAAAAGAGCATAATTCTATTAACTACTTAGACGCGAACTGCAACCTAACCATGGGACTGCACAAACCCTACATAAAACCGAATACAAACCTTAAATATATAAATGCATTTAGCAACCATCCTAACTTTATTAAAAGAGGACTAGTACAAGGAATCAGCAAAAGAATCTCACACCTCTCTTCCAACGAAGATATCTTTAATAAGTATAAGGAATTCTACAACACCGCATTAGAAAAAGCAGGTTATAAGCAAAAAATTAAATACCTTTACTCAGAACCCTATAAAAATAACATAAATACTCAAAACTATTATAATAATAGGAATTATACCCCAAAAACAATATGAACAACATTAACAGGAATGACAGTAGTAATAACATAAATAGTAGGAAGAATGATAAGATTCAGACTATTATGAATAACAACATTAAGAATGATAAGAATAGAAATACTAATAATGGGAAGAATAACAATACTAAGAATATTAATATTAATAATAATAGAAATATAAGCAAAAATAACGCACCTCAAAGAACCAATAGAGCCCCTGTTAGAAATGATAATACCAAAATATATAAAATAAATAAATTGTACAGAAACAACCCCAATAAAACTGATAGTAATAATAATAAAAAATAACTATAGAAAGAATAATAATAATTATAACCATAACTTTATGATCTACAATAATACTGAGGACAGTTTCTACACCAAAAATAATAATATTAAAAATAACAAACAGAATAAGGATAACATCTGGTTAATAATCCCCTTCGCAATAAAGCTAAAACCCAACATAGTTAAATCTATAATGAGACTTATTAATAAACACTTTAATATGAACACCAAATACTCAGAAATCTGTAGCAATAAAATAAGAGTACGCCATAGCTTCACTAGCAAACTAGCTACCATTATAGCCTCTATCAACAATAAAAAGCTAGACACCTTCTATGAAACTAGGGAGAATAGCAATGTTGAGAATAGCATAACAACCAATCGACTGATAAAATAAATGCCCCCCCCCCCAATAACTCACTTTCAAATAATGCGAACAACTACCTTATAAATAATAACCCCCCTCAACATATCATAGGCACGGACAAACTTAATGATCTATGTTGCTGCAGATATAAAAATACTTGTGAATTCTTAAATAAATGTAAAACTAAAAACGTAGTCTACCAATATGATGTACTCGCAAACAATTACAAGAAAACTTATATTGCAGCAACTAAAAATGAAATGAAACTTAGATATAATTCCCATCATGCCAGTTTCAGAAATAGAGGTAAAGCAAACTCTACCAGACTAAGTAGTTATATTTGGGAACTGAAAGACAATAACATTAATTATATATTAGAAGGGCGTATCCTAGTCAAAACTTCATATAACATTAATAATAATCGTTGTAATTTTATGTATAAACAAGAAATTCTTCATCTTAATGGCCAAATCAGAATTACTTAATAAACGAGACCAGTCACAAGTCTATCCAAAAAGGGTGAAATGAGTTTGTGAGAATGGAGAGAAGAGCAGATGTCAACTCGGGATTTGCAGTTGCTTTCAGACAATTCATGAGGCACCCATTTTCCAAGTCTAAGAAGCTTTCCAAGTTGTTGAAGATGATGATGAACAGTTGTCTTCTCATTTTTAACTAAATTGATGAGTTTTATGGGATTTCTATCAAATTTTGTGGAATTTGAATTTCTTCTTTTTCATTCTTGGGAATTAGATCTCTTCCAGCATTAAGAATGAATCATGAATATTCTTCTTGACCCTCTCTCAATCGCATGTTGTGATGTAATTCAAATTTTTCAAATTTTCTCCACAAAGAGGATCTTTTGATACTTGAATTGACTACATTAATGCTTATTCCTCTCTTAACAACAGGTAAAAGTTGTCTGAAATCTCCACAACAGATGGTAATGATTCCGTCGAATGGTTCATCTTTGTTACAGATATCTCTTAGTGTTAGGTAAACAGCTTCAAAGCATTCTCTTCTTATTGATATTTTATCTCAAACAATAAGTGTTGTTTCCCTGATGACATATGCTAAGTTGGATCTCTTATCAATGTCACAGACTGATTTTTCTTGAATTTGGAATGAGCCGTCCATCCACCCAGCATCAACATAGCTGCAATTCCTGATGAAGCAACAGCAAGAGCTATTTGACCTTTACTTCTGACATAAGCTAATAAGGTTTTTCCAGTTCCTCCTGGTGCCTCAATGAAACTGAATGATGAGGAATTCATGTTCAAACATCCAAAAACATAATTATAAACGGCCTGTTGCTCTTCATAAAGGAGTGGTGTTCTTCCAGCAACAATATTTCACTGCTTATCAATGTCGTAGTTCAATTCATGCAAAAGTTTGTGATTGACTTCAATTTCTTCATTATTGTGAAGAAGTAGTAAATTTTCCATTGCTTTTGAAAAACATTTCAGTTTTTCTTGTACCATACTTCAGTGACCCTTCATGATGTCTCTGAATCTCTCCCAAAGAGCTAATGGATCTGACAAATCTCCAGATGTGAGGATCACAATGAATAAGTTCCCCGTTTCTTTAGGAAGTCTTGTTGTTAGTGCATCTTGCATGGTATTGATTGAATGCAAATCCTCTTCAAGAAGTCCTCTTCCTTTATATGCCTCCTTAAAGTTAGGAAGGATCATCCTGTTATATGTTCATAATGCAATGAAACTTTCAAGTCCATGAAATTCAAGCAATAAAATTCTTAAATAGTACAGTTCTCCTGCCAACATAAACAAAACCAAGTGTTCTTTTGAAAACGTCCAAATGCCCTTCAACTTTTTTGCCATTCTTTATTACTGTTCCAAGTGAAATACATGGGTACTTCAGAATAAAGTAATGGCTTTGCAAAGTCCTTATTGAAGCACAATGAAAAGAATTCTGTTAATGTTGTTCTCATAGTTTGTTCATTGACAGCCATATCCTCATTGTTTTTGAGCAATATTCTTTGTGCATCTCGTAGATGAACTTGCAGTCTCACTATTTTCATGAATCGAAAATCCTAAAATGGATGCAACTGCTTTGGAAGGTCTAATATACCTACCCATTAGATATTAATTTCATTATCATTGTTTATTTGAACAACAGTTTGTTCCTTTCCTTTCAGCATGTACTTGATGATGTACTTAACTGACCTCACTGAGGCAACAATTTCAACGTTGCAGTGGCATTTGAAGGCTCTTAAAAGAGTTTTATTATAGGGCACAACCCATATGTTGTTGTTGAGTGTTTTCCCATTCTTATGCAATTCAACTCCTCTCACTGCAACTGAGCTTCTTCTATAAAGAGGATAAGAATCTTCTCCACAGAGTACTTTGCAAGTATTGTTTGGGGTATCTCTTGGAGCATGATCCAGCCTTCCAGCATGGAGAATGTGCATTACAATATGGACCATGAATCATATGAGTATCAACTAAATCATGTAGTTTTTTGTCTGTTGTTGGGTCTGGAATTTCTGCTTGTACAGAGTCATCAATCTCAATTGGTCTTATATTCTTTACCAGCCAAATAGTGCATGCAAGTGTGGCAAGCCACCTTTTTGATATTCAACAGTATGAGTATGTGCTATGACTTCACCCAGATTTTTCTCTTGACAATCAAGTCCATAAACATGTGTCTCTTCAGTTGGAAAACTCTTGCAATCAAATCTGGCCTGTCAGATGCCACCTGTCCAGGAAAAAAGATTTTGAGTAATTTCTGGCCATTTGGAATTACATGTAAGTGTAATAAACAATGATGGTGTTCCGTGTCTCCTCAAAATTTCCATGGCATCCATCTGCTATTCAGCCAGGTATCTTGGACTCCCAGTAAATGTTGAAAGAAGTAAGACTTTTTTTCCAACATCATTAAGACCATCACAGTTGTTTATGGCATCTGTTAGTCCCTTGTATGCTGTACATCTTAAATCAACTTGCTGCTGTTTCAAATAGGACAGGTTACTAGATTTGATTTTTGCAGCTTGATCAATCAAATACTACTGGAATAATCGGCCGCTTCAAAGAATATGATTGAATTCATTTTGATGATTCCTTATTTATAGGCATAATATTTCTTGATTGGCAATCACTTATTGTTTGTCATAATCAAATTGATGTTCCACCTACTGTTACCTTCAAGAAAAAAGAGAACGTACTGCAATGGGTCATAGGAACAATAAGTTTCTGAAATTATGATTAGTTCACCTCCTCTTTCCTTCAAGATATGCCTGGAGGATGCATCTTGATTTGTACTGGGCAAAATAACAGAGACTTCATTTGCAGTTGGTGCATTCCAACACCTCTCATGCTCTCCAGTTGGCCTTCTGCTCTCATCAATATATGGATTTCTCTCTCTCAAAACTGTTTCAATTTGTTCAACAATCCTTCTTTCTAGCCCTGCTTCGTTGTTCAAAATTCTTATCATTTGTTGAACTGAGTCTTGTGGGTCCAAGAAGTATAGTCAAACAAATTTGGCTAGCACATCAGCATCTGGTATTAGTGGACCCAGGAAATGGTAAATTTGTCCGTGAATTATGACAGAGGGATTGTAATTTTCAGGTTGCTGACTTTCTTTGCAATTAAAAGATGTCATTTGGAAAATGATATTGTACTGCCTGACATATTTTCTGAAATTTTTCCTACATCTGTCTGACCTTCAAATGATTCCTTCATTTCTCATAGTAAGTCAAGTAACAGTGCTAAATTGACTTTTCCATTCATACAGCAGATGTTGACAGTTTCTCCTGGAAATTTGAAAGCTTTATAATGGGGGCGTATTTGATTCATTTCTCCAAGAGAGACATCAATATCTTGATGGCTGCGGAGCCAACAGTGCTAGTTTCGGTGTTGTTGAGCTTCTAATCTAAGTCATCTCTGTTCTTCATTTTCATTCAAACAAATGTGTTGATGTCTCATTTGATCTTGCTCTTGTTCCTCAGCTCTTTGATCAAAACTATTCTTTAAATGTCTAGTCTGTGTTGTCTCTGTTCTTCAGTTTGAAGTCTTAATTATTCTCTTTTTTGATTCAGATATCTTCCTCTGTTTAGTTGATACCTCTTGCTTTCTCTGATCTTTTTGGCTTCAGGTGTCACAAGGCTCGAACCAGGCCTTTTTGGTGGCATTATGGAAAAATATTCTTATGAATTCTTACAAAAAATATCTCATTTATATTATACTGTACTGCAAAATTTGTATATAAATGATTAAAGGAAGTAAGAAAAAATGGCTCTTTGAAGTGTTGCTACTAAAATCAACATATTCAACTTGATTTTCTTTCTCTTCAAGAGAGAAATGACTTCTTTATTTTGACAGACAGACAGATAGATTGAAAATGTGACTTTGAAGAATGTACCCACCAGCATAGACAAGACATTAGTGACTTTAGATTCCAAGTCAAAGGGATGTCAAGAAGCAAACTAATCTGGAAAAGAAGGATTTGAAAGCTTAAGGACCCTTCATATGGTCAGAGATTTAGGGACATCCTGATTGAGAAATTTGATGAGAGGGAGGAGGAACTACAGACTTGTGACATAGAGGGCAACTGGGAATTCCCGTGGGACAGCTTGCTGAGTGCCACAGACCAAATCTGCAGCTGGTGCAATGCGCCATTCAGACCTAGGGTGATGTGGTGGTAGAACGATGCTGTAGACAAGGCCATTGGAGCAAAGAAACAGGCCTGGTAGAGTGGGGGTAGCAAGGAACTGTATCAGATAGCCAGAAGGGAAGCTAGGGGACAGGTATGTCCAGCCAGGGAAGAAGCAGAAAAGACGTTTGCCTATGTTCAGTGACTTGAGGACCAAAGTCTTGAAGTGTTTCAGATTGCAAAACAGTATATGAGAGAAAATTGTGATGTCATAGGAGATAAATGTGTCCGCATGGATGATAGTGCACTTGCATTTAATGATTCTGCAATGAAAGAAGCTTGGAAATGCCATTATGAAAGACTACTCAATGAGGAGATTGAATGGGAAGAGGAAAGTCTGCCAAATGTTTGACAGTACCTTGGTAGATTAAGCAATTAAAGATATGAAGACAGGGAAAGCCCCAGGTCCATCAGGTATATTTGGCAGTGTGGGTTATGGTCTAGTCATCCATAACGTAAATCTGGTGGTACACAAAGGAGTCATACCCAAGGATTGGTGTAGCAATACCATAGTCAACTGTTACAAAGATAAATAATTACAGATAGAAATAATTACAGAGGTATCAAATTGTTGGATCAGGTGATTAAAGTTATGGAGAGGGTCATAGCCCAACTAATTAGGGAGCGAGTTAGTCTAGATGAGATGCAGTTTGGTTTTTTGCCAGTGAGATGCACCAATGATGTTATATTTCTGGTAAGGCAGCTGCAGGAGAAATATATAGCCAAAGATAAACCTCTGTACCTGGCTTTTGTTGACTTGGAGGAAGCCTTTGACTGGGTCCCCCGATCCCTTATCTGGTGGTTAATGTGAAAACTAGGGATAGACGAGAGGTTGGTGAGAACTGTAGGAGCCATGTACAGAGACGCTATCAGTAAGGTGAGGGTTGGCAATGAGTACAGTGAAGAATTCAGGGTAGAGGTAGGAGTTCACAAAGCATTGGTCCTCAGCCCCTTCTTGTACATCATAGTCCTCCAGGCAATAACAGACAGGCCTGCCCCTGGGAGCTCCTTTATGCTGATGACCTTGTTCTTATAGCTGAATCACTACCAGACTTAAAGAAGAAGTTTTAGGTATGGAAGCAAGGTCTAGAATCGAAAAGCTTTAGTTAACCTTAAAAAACCCAAAGCCTTAGTAAGTAGGAAGGCAAACAAATCACAAATCCCTGCTCAATCTGAAGAAAAGGTGTAGGTAGAAACCCCTTAAGATGTACCCAGTGTAAACTATGGACAAATAAGCAATGCAGCAATATCAGAGGAAGGTTAACAGGGAAAATAGCTTTTGCATATGGAAGATGCACAAGTACAATAGACACACTAAAAATATACAGAAAATAGACTCCTATCAACTGCCAGCGGGGTAAGCTAGAGGTAGTAGATAGCTTCCATTATCTAGATGACCAAGTTAGTAGCAGAGGTGGATGCTCTGAGAGCATAGCTGTCAGAATAAGAATAGGCTGGGCAAAGTTCAGAGAGCGCCTATCTCTGCTGGCAACAAAGGGCCTCTCCCTCAGAGTGAAAGGTAGATTGTATGATGCGTATGTGTGAACAGCTATGCTACACGGCAGTGAAACATGACCTGTGACAGCCAAGGACATGTGTAGGCTTGAACGAAATGAAGTCAGTATGCTTCACTGGATGTGCAATGTCAGTGTGCATGTATGACAGAGAGTAAGCATCTTAAGAGAAAAGTTGGGCATAAGAGGCATTGGATGTGGTGTGCAAGAGAGATGACTGTGCTGGTATGGTCATGTGATGCGTATGGACAAGGACAACTGTGTAAAGAAGTGTCGACCTCTAACTGTGGAGGGAACCTTTGGTAGAGGTAGACCCAGGAAGACATGGGACAAGGTGGTGAAGCATGATTTCCGAACTTTGAGCCTTACAGAGGCAATGGCTAATGTGTTATGTATACCTATAAGATAATGAAGGGTGAGAACTTACCCTATATTTTTCGAAGGTGGCGAGATAAACGTTTGTCAACGACCGTTTGGCAGAAGTGAAATAACGTCGGTATGAATAACCAAATATATATACACAGGAAGTTAGCATAGTACGAGACAGGTAACCTCGTTCACTTCCTGTTAACGAGCAAGGCAGGTAATCTCATACTTCCTGTTAAAAAAGGGAGTGGGAAAGACAGCTGGAGCTTGGCGTGGATAGAACCAGAACGAGACGGAGCTGCATATGGGTTGGACCGTTCACCACCTACCTTGAAACCATTGAGACTGGACATAATCTCCATATATGAACATCTACTTCCCTGTTTGAACACTTTGTTGTTGCGATCAGAAGGTTACCCCTTTTTCTTACATTATTAATTTGTCTGATCGTAACAAATTGGGGGCTCGTCCGGGAGCTGAACTCTCGCAAACACATTATAAAACAACTTTACAATTCACCTATGAACTCATCGATTTGATTTTTTTTTTTTTTTTTTTTTTTTTTTTTTAAATTTCCACTGCTAAAATACACATATTACCTGCATAATTTTGTATCAACATTCGAAATTCTTCTAGTGAAACCAGTATTTAATCATGGAATTTAAGGTTGAAGAATTTATTGAATTTCCCAGTGTGGAGCAATTGAGGATTTAAAAAAAATCAGAATTGTTGTTATTGGCCAAGCATTATGATCTGGAGGAGGCTAAGTCTACTATGAAAAAGAAAGAGCTTTTCAAAATGGTTTTGGAACATTTGGTTGATGAAGAAATTTTTGAAGATTCAGCTTTGTCATTGTTGAAACCAGAGAAAACAGATGCGTTTGAGTTGAGGAAATTAGAATTTCAAAAAGCAATAAGGAAAATGGAAATTCAAAAAGAATTAAAATTGAAAGAAATGGAATTACAGAATAGAAAGTTGGACACTACTCGTGGTCAGACAGATTTTGATGTAGCGAAAAATATTAGACTTGTGCCTCCATTTAGTGAAGAAGATATTGATAAATTTTTCCTTCCTTTTGAAAAGGTGGCAATAAATTTGAGATGGCCTGTAGAGCATTGGACAATGTTAATACAAAGTATTTTAAAAGGCAGGGCTCAGGAAGTCTATTTGGCTTTATCGAACGAAGCAAGTTTGAGTTATGAGGTGGTCAATCAGGCTATTCTAAAAGCGTATGAACTGGTCCCTGAGGCATATAGACAAAAATTCGGGCAGTCCAAGAAAAGAAGTGAGGATACCTATGTAGAATTTGCTAGAGAGAAGGGAAATTTGTTTGATAGGTGGTGTGTGTCAAAAGAAGTTGGGGAAGATTTTTCACAAATTGAGGCAGCTTATATTATTAGAGGAGTTCAAACAGTGTGTTCATATTGATATTAGGACTTATTTGGAAGAGCAGAGAGTAGAACAGTTACAAGAAGCAGCTAGTTTAGCAGAGGATTACTCTATTACTCATAAGCATGAGTTCAAGCTGTATGGTTATTGTCATCCGGATAATTTCGAGGTAGGTCGGACAAGTAAAATAATTTATTCAGCTAGGTCAGGTTCGAATCCTAACAAGTCCAGTGGTTCAGAGTTAAGAAAGTCAACCAGTCCTTTTGTTTCTAAATCTGATTCAAATTTTCATTCAACAATTATTTGTAGATATTGTAGAAAGTCAGGCCATTTGATTTCTGAGTGTAAAAAGCTCAAGTTAAAAAATCAGTCACAACCCTTTCTACACGCTTTTGTGAATATCAAGTCTCAGCCTATTTCCGGTATTATTAACAATGAGGAGGGGTACTTGCCTTTCATTTCAAAAGGGTTTATCTCACTTAAGGGTGATAAGTCCACATTATGACCCATCACTATTTTAAGGGACACAGGCGCACTCCAGTCTCTAGTGTTGGAAGGCACCCTTCCTTTCTCGGACGTGTCGTCTGCTAACTCTGATGTTTTATTAGAGGGTATTAGTGGAATTTCAAGTGCACCTCTTCATTTTGTTGATTTGCAGTCAGATTTTGTGTCTGGTTTGGTGAAAGTTGGTGTTAAGAAAACTCTCCCAGTTTCAGGTGTTGACTTGATTATTGGAAATGATTTAGCAGGGTCCAAGGTTTTGTCTGATCCAATGTTAGCATTAAGCCAAGCCCTTCTGAGAGCCTTGAATCCCACTTGAACTCGCTAGACCATGTGTCTACTTTTCGAAACCGACCTTCCAAAGCTACTGAGGTTGCCAGAGAACATTTGAAGAAATCACAGGACAAAACGAAAGCCATTTATGAAAAAAACTGTAAAGCCCGAAATTTCAGTCGTGGTGACAGGTCTAGATGTGTACCATTAAAAGCCATACTCATGGGTTCTCCAGTTTATAGCACCAGATTTTAGGAAACCATTTAAGCTTCCTATTGATGCAAGCGATGCTGGTGTCGGTGGTGTTCTGTTACAATCAGATGCAAAGGATGTTGATCATCCTGTTGGTTATTACTTAACGAAATTTGATGAACACCAGTGAAATTATTCAACCATTGAGAAAGAAACCCTTGCTTTGTTATTGTCATTGCGACATTTTGACATATATTTGGGAACCACCATGTATCCCATTGAAGTGTTCACCAATCACAATCCGCTGACCTTTCTGCACAAGACGAAGAACAAAAATCAGAGATTAATGCGATGGAGTTTATCTTTGCAAGAATTTAATCTCAATATTCAGCATATTAGAGGTAAAGACAATGTCATTGCGGGTGCACTATCTCGAGTCAATCTCCTAAATTTGTAAATAAGAAAGTTTTCAATGCGTTCAACTTTCTTATGTATACCTATAAGATAATGAAGGGTGAGAACTTACCCTATATTTTCCGAAGGTGGTGAGATAAACGTTTGTCAACGACCGTTTAGCAGAAGTGAAATAACATCGGTATGAATAACCAAATATATATACACAGGAAGTTAGCATAGTACGAGACAGGTAACCTCGTTCACTTCCTGTTAACGAGCAAGGCAGGTAATCTCATACTTCCTGTTAAAAAAGGGAGCTTGGCGTGGATAGAACCAGAACGAGACGGAGCTGCATATGGGTCGGACCGTTCACCACCTACCTTGAAACCATTGAGACTGGACATAATCTCTATATATGAACATCTACTTCTCTGTTTGAACACTTTGTTGTTGCGATCAGAAGGTTACCCCTTTTTCTTACATTATTAATTTGTCTGACCGTAACAAATGACTGAGACCTTTGGCAATATGCTGTGCTTGAGAAGACCCGTCAAGCCAAGGGAAATCAGAGTCATAGCCGATGCTGGTGTTACATAACTGGTGCCTGTGCCAGTGGCATGTAAAAAGCGACTTTTGAGTGTTAGACCTCACGGAGGCAAAGTGGCCAATGCCAGTGGCACATGAAAAGCACCTTTTGAGTGTTGCTTGAGAAGATCTGTCAAGCCAAGTGAAATCATAGTTGTGGCCAATGCTGGTGTCACATAACTGATACCTGTTCCGGTGGCACGAAAAAGCACCTTTTGAGTGTTGGGCCTCACAGAGGCAATTACAAATGACCGAGACATTTGGCATTATGCCGTGCTTGAGAAGAAGACCCATCAAGCCAAATAAAATCACAGTCATGGCAGATACTGGTGTCACACAAATGGCACCTGTGCCAGTGACATGTAAAAGCACCCATTACATTCTCAGAATGGTGGGCATTAAGAAGAGCATCCAGCCATAGAAACTATGCCAAGTCAGACTGGAGTCTGGTGCAGCCTTCCAGTTTGCCAGCCCTGGTCAAACTGTCCAACCTATGCAAGCATGGACGATGGACGTTAAATGACAATGATGATATATATATATCATCATCATCACTATTGTTATAATGGTAACTTCTCCATATTTGCATTGGTTGAATGATATTTATTGAAGTAGATTTTCTATGGTTAGATGCCCTTCCTTTCACCAACCTTTACTTGTTTCTAATTAAGGTAATATTTCCCCATAGCCAGACATGCTTCACATTCACAACAATCACACAATATCAAGACAAGGTGACACAAACATACACACTTCTTTCAGTTTCCATCAAACAAATCCACTCACAAAGCTTTGGTCTGCCTGGGGTTGTAGGCATCCAGTCAGTCTGCTGCAAAAGTTTCATTTGTGAGTTCACAAGGTCATGAGATAAGTTATGTTACAATAACCCTGTAATACATAGTGCAATATCTTAACCTGTGATTCTTCAATGCTGAAATACAAGGGACATCCAGGTGTATCACAGAATTTTAAAAATATAATCTAGGACTTTAGAAAATCCATATTAACACTTGGGTGTCTCAAACAACATTCATGCTTTTGTTATACACAAGCATGGTTAATACACTAAGTCCATAAGATTGAAACTATTGCATCATTCACTACATCCACCTCTAATCATGTTACCCTCCCCCCACACACTTGTGAAATTACCCACCCTTTTCCTTTCCTCTTGATACCTTACATTCACCTTCTTATACCATGAGGTGTTTACTCTCACACCCTCCTATCATCTTTATCTTCTTCCCAATTACTTTCATCTACCCTTATATAATGTATAGTAGCCATATATCTTGTCTATAGCAAGACACCTGTGCTTGCCTGGCATAAAGCTACCTCTCTGCACTTAGTTGGGGGGAGGGGTCTCTTTTTCTTTCCTTTGTTTGGTGACCTCACTAATGCCAGTGTCATGAGAAAAGCCCTCACACTGTAGTCAACACACTATAAAGTTGTTAACTTCAGGGAGGGGATCGAGCTGTAGAAACAATACCAAAGCTGACATTGGGCTGATGCAGCTCTGCAGCTCATTGGATCCTGTCAAACCACTGAACTCATGCCAGTATAGAAAACAGATACAAATGATGATAACCTCACAGTTATCTATGTGTTTAAATTGTCATTTACCTCCATTGGATTGTCTCCAGAATCCAGTATATCTTCCAAATGGTTGTTAGCAAACTGGAGTCTCTCTTCATTGGATGCTCTAACATAGAAACAAGAAATAGAAAGGGAATATTAATACAATATTAACAAAATATACAGTTACTAGAGATTAACAAGAATATTACTATATTAACAAACTATCACTAAAATATTTTCAGATAATCATTAAAATATTACTTGAATATTACTAAGTGTATATGTTTGCATATATTGCCATTGTTTAGCTCCAAGTCAGCTCTGATCCAGCAGAGATATGATTAAAAACACTACAGCAAATGACCACAGGCTGGAATTGGGTAATTTAGATTACATTATCCCATGTAATTTTTTGTAAGGTAGTAGGTGTGGTCTGAAAGAGATTTTGCTATCTAGTATGTGAAGTGGTCATGCGCAGGCTTCCTTATTGCTTTTTGATTCCTGGGCAAAGTTCAGAGAGCTCTTACCTCTACTGGCGACAAAGGGCCTCTCACTCAGAGTAAAAGGCAGACTGTATGACGAATGTGTATGAACAGCCATGCTACATGGGCTGTGACTGCTGAGGACATGCGTAAGCTCACAAGGAATGAAGCCAGTATGCTCCGATGGATGAGTAATGTCAGTGTGCATACCCGACAGAGTGTAAGTATCTTGAGAGAAAAATTGAACCTAAGAAGCATCAGCTGTGGTGTGCAAGAGAGACGATTGCGCTGGTATGGTCATGTGGCGAGAATGGATGAGGATAGCTGTGTGAAAAACTGCCACACCCCAGCGGTTGAGGGAACCCGTGGAAGAGGCAGGCCCAGGAAGACCTGGGATGAGGTGGTGAAGCACGACCTCCGAACATTAGGCCTCACCGACGCAATGACTTGTGACCGAGACCTTTGGAAATATGCTGTGCATGAGAAGTCCCGGCAAGCCAAGTGAGACCAAAATCCAAGGCTTCTGCCAGGGATGTAGCCAGCCCACTTACACGTAACATTCCTTCATTGGACACTAAACTCCGCTTGCGAAGACCTGTTGAGGCAAGTGAAATCGAAATTGAACTAAATTGGTAGACTGGCACCCATGCCAATGTCTCTTTCATTGAACACTAAACTCGGCTTGCGAAAACCTGTTGGGCCAAGCGAAAGCGAAATTGTGATGGCACCTGTACCAGTGGAGCACTAAGAGCAGCGTCCGAGCATGATCATTGCCAGATCAGCTGTCTGGCTTTCATGCCGGTGGCACGTAAATAGCACCATTTGAGCGTGATCATTACCAATGTCACCTTCTTGGCACGCGAAAAGACAGTCGAGCGAGATCGTTGCCAGTGCCGCTGGACTGTCTTCTGTGCAGGTGGCACGTAAAATACAGCATTTCGAGCATGGCCGTTGCCAGTACCGCCTGACTGGCCTTCGTTTCGGTGGCACGTAAAAGCACCCACTACACTTTCGGAGTGGTTGGCGTTAGGAAGGGCATCCAGCAGTAGAAACTCTGCCAAATCAGATTGGATCCTGGTGAAGCTACCTGGTCCATCAGTCCTCAGTCAAATTGTCCAATCCATGCTAGCATGGAAAGCGGACGTTAAACGATGATGATGATGATGATGATGATTTGTCTGGAGACAAGGTGACAGTGTAATTATGTGAAGGACATTACATATGTCTGATAACAAAGTAACAAAGTAGCACTAAGGGAAGGACATATTTCCTTTCTATTTAATTATGCCATGAAGGCATGTGGCTTAGTGGTACACTCATTATTGGAATATTGTGGGTTTGATTCCTTGACTGGGCAGTGCATAAAATAGCTCAAAAAGTATACATCTGATTTATACTAACATGGAAAAAGCAGGTGTATAACTAATGAATGTACACTGAATATAGATAAATCCATAATAGCCTTACCTTTTCTGAAAACCTGTGAGATTAACAAGGTGAATCTTCAACCAGTCTAAACCATGAGAACCAAGTCTTTGGCCTTTGGCAAAGCGGAGAATACTTCGAGAAACATCACTGCCTGGAACAGAGATGAAATTAAAGAATGTGTAACAGTGAGATGGAAAGGAAGAACATAAATGTGCATGCGTGGTCATGTGGTTAAGGAGATCTTTTCATCATCATCATATGGTTTCAGGTTCAATCCTATGCACTAAACCTCAAGTAAGTGTCTTCAACTGTATCTTCATAATCATTTAATGTCTACATTTCCATATTTGCATGGGTCAGATGGAATTTCTTGAAACATTTTCTACAGCTGGATGTCCTTCTTGTCATCAACCCTAGCCTGTTTCCAAGAGTGAAAAAGTGGCGGTAGCAGCAAATCATATCAGGTAGCTACAAGGGAAGCTATGTAACAGGTTTATCTAGCTAGAGCAGCAACAGACAGGAAGAGGTTTGTTAATATCTTACAGCATCAAAATCAGAAACTTGTGTTCTGGATTGCTAGATAGTGTATCAGAGAGAATCAAGATGTCTGTAGGTGACAAGTGCTGTACCGATGGATAATGATATGCTTACACTTAGTGACTCTGAAAAGTAAGAGATACGGAAGTACTACTATGAACGGTTATTAAATGTGGAGAATGAATGGGAGAAAGGGAGTCTTCTCAATGTGAACCCAACAGAAGAACCAACTATTCTAGTTGACAATAGTATGATAGATAAAGCAAGTAAGGATACGAAACATAGAAAGTCACTGATCCATTGGGTATTACTGTTGAGATTCTGGTGGAGGAGGATATGATCTAGTCACCTGTATAGTTAATCAGGTTATTCAGGGAGATGTCATCCCTAATGATGGTTGTAGCATCATTATAGTTGGTATTACAAGGGTAAAGGTGTTGCCTTAGATAGTAGTAATTACAGAAGTATCATATAGCTGGACCAGGTGACGAAAGTTATGGAGAGAGTTATGGACCAATTAATTAGAAACAAAGTTAAAGTGGATGAGATTCAGTTTGGTTGTGTGCTGAGTAGAAGTGCAGCTGACACTCCCTTCTTAAATACACAACTGCTGGAGAAGTATTTAGCTAAGAGTAAGCCATTATACTTGAAATTTGTTGAGTTGGAGAAGCCTTCATTCTGTAATATAGTGGTCTCCGAGAAAGCTAAGGATAGAAGAATGGCTTGTGAAAGCTGTATAAAGCATGTACAAGGGTGCTGTCAATAAGGTGAGAGTCGGTCATGAATACAGCGACGAATTTAGTGTGCAGATAAGCATGCACCAAGACATGGCTCTCAGTTCCTCGCTATCCATCATTGTCCTTCAGGCTCCAATATGCTGATGATTTCACTTTCATATCGAAATCTTTAACAAAAATAGAAAAGAAATTCCAAGCATGGAAGCAAAACGAGGAATCAAAAGGTGTTAAAGGTTCTAGAAATCAAGAAAACTGACAGGACTCAAGCCACTTCAGGTAAATGGCTCTACTCATTACATAGGAAAGGTGTAGGCAGAAATTCCATATAGGTACCTAGTGCAAGCTGTGTATGAGATGCAGTGGAATTGAAGGAAGGTTAACAGAGAAAGAAGTTTTTGTATGTGAAAGATGCACAGGTGCCATGAAGTCTGAGGTCACATGGGAAAGTGACGTTCTCAAATGCCCTGGAGACTCCTGAGAGGTACTAGATAGTTTCTGTTAACTAGATGACCTAATTAACAATGGAGGAGGATATTCTGAAAGTGTAGTCACAAGAATAAGAATAGGATGGAGAAAGTTCAGAGAGCTGTTACCTCTGTTGGCAACAAAACATCTCTCTCTCTTTGAATGAAAGGAAGATTGTATGATGCTTGTACACATACAACAATACTATATGGTAGTGAGGGTGAGCCCTGAATACAGAGGACATGAGATGTAGCAAGCAAGAAGACTGCTGACTTGGTCATGTGCTGCATTTGGATGAAGACAGTCGCATAAAGAAGTGGTGGATAGAACTCATGGAAAAGGGAAACTGAGGAAGACATGGGACGAAGCATTGAAGGCTGCTCTCCAGATTCTGAGTCTTAAAGGACCAACATAATTAGTGGTTTGCTGTACTTCAGAAGATCCATCCATTAAAGCAAAAATGATATCCTAAAACTACTCAATTAAGCTTGTATGTGTGAGGCCCTGTCTCCCCACTTTCTCTGACACATCAAACATTTTTCCATTTTCATCTCTCTCCCATCTATGGTGCTACTCAACTGCTGTACTCACCTGAGAGCAAAATCAACACATGTTACATCCCAAACCCTCCTTAACAGTCTCCTACATTCTTCATCATCTCTCCAATCACCTTTATGTGCCTTCAACCACTGCTCTCTCTTCCCTCTACTATACTATATTCTAAATACCTCTGTTTTCTGCTACCATTCTCAATGCCCTCCCATATCTACCATTATGATCCACCCACTATAGCCTCTTATGCATCCCTATATCTCCCTCTCCACTGCTCTTACACATTGCACATACTTTTTGTTCTATTCTCCTTCTTGATCCACTCTTACATCTCCCACCTACTCTCTCCATACAAACATTTCCCATCATCTGCACCCCTAACTCTTGTTCCTCACTCACTACATTAACCTCTACTCCCACGTTTACCTCCCCACCCCCACATTCCTATGAAAGCATCCACATACTCCCATCTCCTTTCATGACCCATTGTATGTATTCTCTCTTATGGTCACCTTCTTATTCCTTGAGAGTTTGCTCCAGCACCCCATCATTACCTATCAAGTGGAGCATCATGGAATGATCTATGCCATATGTTAACAGATCAAAGAGATGCAGGCTTTTCTAGCTGAAAGATCTCATAGCCTTTTCAGAACTCTTCTGACCTACCAAATTTATTGAACCAGAAATCACCACCCTTTCTGAATTATACAAACTTTGATCATCTCTTCATGGAATTAATTTACACCAAGCGTTTTAATTCTTAGTCAAACACGTCAAAAAGTTGTAACTCTTGCTTATCTTTTCCTCATTCTACTTTATCTTTTCCCTTCCTCTCATCCTTTCTAGTTTTCTTGCTCAAAGACCAATGTCCTTTCTCAATATTTTATTCTCGAAGACCAGCCACGCTGTATATTGGAGCCTGAAGCATTTCTTGGAAACACTGCATGCTACACAAGCTTGTTTTCACAGTATGAAAATAACATTAGCTTGAATATAAATCATCTGTATATTAAATGATTCTCTTTTACTCTTTTACTTGTTTCAGTCATTTGACTGCGGCCATGCTGGAGCACCGCCTTTAGTCGAACAAATCGACCCCGGGACTTATTCTTTGTAAGCCTAGTACTTATTCTATTGGTCTCTTTTGCCGAACCGCTAAGTGACGGGGACATAAACACACCAGGATCGGTTGTCAAGCAATGCTAGGAGGACAAACACAGACACACAAACACATACACACACATATATATATATATACATATATACAACGGGCTTCTTTCAGTTTCCGTCTACCAGATCCACTCACAAGGCTTTGGTCGGCCCGAGGCTATAGTAGAAGACACTTGCCCAAGATGCCATGCAGTGGGACTGAACCCGGAACTATGTGGTTGGTAAGCAAGCTACTTACCACACAGCCACTCCTGCGCCTATTGATTATATATATATATATATATATATATATATATATATATATATATATATATATATAAATTCAAATTATAGTAAGAATGGATACATAAGGGTGGAAGACCACAGGAACAATACCGTATATCCAACGCAAAATTTAATATGTGTGTGTGTGTGTTCAATTTATTCTAGAATCAATAAATATATAGTTTTAAGTCTCTAAAATGTCTAAAAAGTAAAGTAAAATAAAGTATACAGGCATATACAATGATATAAACTTCAGAAATATCATGAATGTTTAAAATATTTATTTAAAAATATTTATAAACATGCATAGTTTCCAAGTTGTATAAAAATATTTGACAATTTAAGATAATACATTACGATATATAAACGTACAGTATGATTTAACATATAATGGGTAAATATATACGATATGATACAATATGATACAATATTATAAATTTATATGTATTATATTAAAAATGTGTACATTAGAAAAGGATATGTATATATACCATATCAAAAAAACCATACAATACATAGGTAATGTTAAAAATTTTAAACATTTCATATATTGGAAAAGTGTTACCTACATTATGACTACAGCTCAGTGTTTGTAAACACTGTAAAGGCTGTAAGTCATGACATGAACATCTACAATGGAGACTATGAAGCAATTGCCAGTAGAAAGGGGTACAGCAGGCGTTCTGTGTCTAAACATCATAATTCATCTCCTCATCTTTGAATAGGCCTTAGGTTCAATTCAGATGGCTATGTGAAGCTGCTGGAGACTATGGTCAATATCTGACTTGAGAGGGTCACTGCCAGAAGGTCATATGTTTGAAAGTAGCATCTGGCTCCTTGCCATACCTTTCAAAAGAGTCAGAAGTGGTTGCTGGAGAATTTCTGCAACTTCATCTGCTCCAATCTCTGGCTTCTCAATTGTCCCTATTGTAAGTCTTACAACGTGTGGAGTGCAGTTGAGAAAGATACCAACCACTCTGCCTGCAACACCAAGTTGAGACCAAAGAAGTGTTCAAAGATCTTCCCTGGGACAGTGAGGAATGCATATGCCAGGTTTCAGTGTCATCTTGAGGTCATGATGGGAGCTGAGTGTGGCTACTTTGAATAAACTGTTATCTATCAGCCAAAATCTGATTGATGATGTTTTTTTTTTTTTGATTTTTTTAAAAATACTTTTATTTTTGGATGGTATATATATTGTTTCTTTTCCTTTTATGCAAACTGTCAAATTTATCCTGAACACACCATACCTACATATATATCAGCATATATATATCAGCATATATATATATATATATATATATATATATATATATATTATTACGAATTAAAAGGGTAAAGGATTATCAATTTATTAATTAATAAATCAATTAACAATTAACAATTTTTACCAAGCCCATCGGTATGAAAGCACCATTATTGGTGGAGAACTTATTTAAAAGCTCATATATATTTATAAATATAATTAAGGGATCAGCAAAGTGATGCTATCTGTGGGATTCTCAGCTTTTTTAGCTGCTATTTCTGAACTTCGGTATATGGTGAAGCAAATATTTGCTGATCCCTTAATTATATTTATATATATATATATATATATATATATATATATATATATATATATATATATATATGTACATATATGTGTGTATACATGTATATATATTCTTTGTATTATTACAGTATTGAACGCACACGTCCTATTTCGCAAGTAAGTCTACTATTATTCTGACGTGACTATTATCCATCTGTCTATCTATCTATCTATCTTTCTATCTATTTATCTATCTGTCTTCCTCCATCTTTCTATCTATACCTCTGTCCTGGCCTCTACTTCACTGCTATACCCTTCTGTCCCTTCCTCCTTGTTCCACTTCCTCCCTCCACCATCCTCTCTATCTATTTATCTATCTGTCTTCCTCTATCTTCCTATCTACCCTTCTGTCCTGGCCTCTACTTCACTGCTTCTGTCCCTTCCTCCTTGTTCCACTTCCTCCCTCCACCATCCTCTCTGCTCTCGTGTGACCTGTGGTCAACTTTCTTTTCACTCCAGCCGCTGTGAAGGCAAGACGAACTACTAGCGTTCTACCTCAGATTTGCGTTTGGCCGTACGGCTTTTGAATGTTGTTTTCACTGTCCATTTTTTCCTGTCTTGGTTTGTGTTTGCCACCTTGGAATCCTCTGTGTAGTGGGTTGATCCACTACTCAGGAAGAGACTATTCTAGAGTACGTCCTGTCTGGTCTTCGAAACGTCTAGATAGAATAGAGACAGCTGATGAAAGGATATTCCAAGGGGCTTTCCGTTTTCCTATGTGTTCGTTCCGTTGTCTGTAGTTTATTGTTCTAACGTCCTGTACCCTGATATGCATGTATATACACATGTAGATGTAAGTATGTACATATATGTGTGTATACATGTATATATATTCTTTGTATTATATATATATATATATATATGTATGTATGTATATATATACACACACACACACACACGCATACATATGGGGTGTTCAGGATAAATTTGCCATAAATATTATTATGGGTATTAGACAGTAGTTACCCAGAATAACAAATTACTGGAGCAATCAGGAACCTTTTGGCGATGAATATGTTTCCAGTATTATGACGCGAGTACGATTCGTGAAGCTGAACCAATATTTACATGTGAGAGACACTAGCAGTACTCCCAGTACGTGGAGAACCAAGCTTTGATCCCTTATTTAAAATAAGACCCCTCATCGACTGCGTTCAAAATGCATATAAAACATTTTACAAGCCTGCGAGATACTTGTCCGTCGATGAGGGCATGGTGGGGTATAAAGGAAGGGTACGATTCCGACAGTATATGCCAGGAAAGCCACAAAATGGGGGATCAAAGTTTGGAAAATTTGTGAGGCAAATACTGGGTACTGCTGTGGATTTAGCTTTTATACAGGGAAAAGAGACAATAATGTTAGTCAGCATGGCCTTGGGTACGATGTGGTCTGGAATTTATCACTTCCATACCATAACCAGGGCGGTCAAACTAAAGCGTTTGATCCGGTGACAAAAATAAAAAAATATTAGTCTGACAGGTGTAAAACAACTCACTGGGAACGAATATGAAGAAAAAAATGCGCGCTCGTGAACAGGGTGGGTGGGGAGAGGGCTTGGAACATTCACATCGTGAATGTTCCAAGACACCTCACCGGCGCCAAGAAACAAAAGAAAAATAGTGTAATAGATGTAAAACGACTTGCTTTGAAAGAATATCAAGAACACACACACACACACATATATAACATTAGTCTAAATTCATGATTATTTTAGAATTTAATTGAAACTCAAAAATATAGTAACGTAAGGGTTAATAATGTGTCAATTAATAATTTACGATTTTACCTAATAAAATACTGAAAGATAATATTTCAATTTTTCCATGTAAGTGATGATAATATTTCAATTTTTTTCATGTTTAATTTAAATATATGTTGTGATTGAATTATTTGATATTACCCATCCACACCAAATTAATGGCATGGATTTTTACTGTATTGCTGATTGACCATGGCTCACCAAAAGCTACAAACAAGACCCCAAAACAATCAGTTACCAGGCTCACCTTAAGTAACCTAATTTTTTTTAATATTAGGAGGTCACAGGAATTCATTCAATGAAAAAAAAAAATTTTCCAATGATTCCGGGATTGGGGGGGGGGATCCTCCCACCTCATTTTTTCCGAACCAAAATAAGGGATTTGCAGCATATTAGGTCAGGGTACTTGATTCCATGCAAAAGATCAATTTTCTTTTTATTCTGAGTGAAAATCGTGCAGGTGTTAATATATAGAAATTGACCATAATGTTGTTATTTAGCCTCAAATAAATCCTGATACTGCAAACATTCTTTATTCTGATTGCTTAAGCGTTACTTCTTACTTTCTTACATTAAATTTCATAACATTTTACCTCATAAATGTTTTTCGACTAATAATAGTTCAATGCGACTAACAATTCTGAATTCCTCATGCATTTTTGTATCATTTAAGCCTAAGAAAAGTATACTTCTAATTTAAAATAAAAAAATTCATATTATTGCCCACTTGAGGTCTGACATATTTTGATGTAACTTTTTTTTCTACTGAACCAAATCTCAAACTATTTATACCAAAGTGTAGCTGAAGAGGTGTCCTCTTTAAAACTATTAACAGTTTGCAATTTAGTTGAGAACAGAATTACTGGTGAAGCTTGGAAACTGCTGCGATTGACAAAATGGTGAACTTAAGAATATATTCAACCACTACTGTGGTTGAATGATACAGAGTGATAAAGAGTGTGGGGAAGAGATATATATATACATATTACATATAAGTGTAAAAAAATACAGAGAGTGATAAAGAGAAAGGGAAACCATAAAAGAAAGAGAGCTTGGTGGAGATAGATTGAGAGTGGGAGATTTGTCGATTTAAAAGTTGAGTCATTTCTCAGCAGTTTATATTTTTTGATTAATTATAACTGAATACCTTTTCATCATCATCATCATCATCATCATCATCGTTTAACGTCCGCTTTCCATGCTAGCATGGGTTGGACGATATTTGTATTGCATACATGAGTATATATATATGTTTATATGTGGATGTATGTATATGGATATGTGTGTGTGTGTATACATAGACATATAAATTCAAATGTATATGAGTCTATGTTTATTACATGCATCTCTAACTCCCTTTGTTATATTACTAGTGTTTTTTCTTTATTACCCACTCTAGCTATCTATAGGGCTCCTCATTACATAAATCCAATCATTGAAGCTAGTTAAGTTTATAACAAAGTGTGGAGAATTTTATTTTGTTTTAATCTGGCCAGTCTCAAGATAAGAGAAACTGAGGTTTATTATTCTCTTTTCTGTCTTTCCTCCATACATGCTGATAATTTTTATTAACACATTCCTAGTTTCAGTTTAAATTTTTATTTCTGCCTCTGAGTTGTGTCTTTATCTCTGTTTACATTTGCATTGATCTATCTCTCTATCCCTCGTGCTCTTCATCTTTATCTCTTAATTTACACCTCTTCGTTTAATCTACACTGACCTCTCTTTATCAACAACATCCCTTTATCTTTTCATTTCTACATACACCACTTTCTGTCTCCTTGTTTCTCTTATCACCACATTTTCACCCCCCAGTCTCCACATCTTCATTTACATCTCTACTTTTCCTGGCTAGTTCTACAACCCTCTTGCCTATCAACATTGTTCTTTCTGTCTCCTCTCCATATAAGTTTCTGTTTCCTTCTCTCTCTGCTTTTCTTAACTACCAATACATCCTTCTCTCTTCCCCTCTCTCTGCATACCTGCCTCTAATTCTTCCTGATCTCACTCTCTCCCTATCTCAGCAACATGGGCCTCAGTAGAGCCAAGTATCCTTAGGACAGTATTGTCTTTAAAATCCAAAGAAACTGGCAGTTTAAAGACATAAAAATAATGTTCCTTACATGGAACTTAGCAGAAGGATTACCACTAAACAGCCTAATTGTAGAGGAGACCCTAACAATGGCTCAAATAGAAATAGAAAAAGAATGAATTCATTTGTTCATATACTTTGATTAAATTGCACATTGAGTTGTTAGACAGTATCTTCAAAGAGGAGGATGAAGCAATGCAAAAGCAAAACCAGTGACATACTCCCAACTAACTCAATGGAATTGGAGAAGGGTCAGAGTGATGCTGTGAGAGAGGAACACAAAAAAACAGACATCATCAAAAGAGAACAACAGCAGCAAAGCAAAAGTCCACCAGGAAAAACTGAAGGAGATGAAGATGAAGCTGAAGACATAAGCAAGCAAGCAAGAAAGCTGAGGACAGCCATAGGCTTAAGGTGAATGCAAAAACAAAAAAAAAGAGAACCATCAGGATCAACAAGGACACAAAACCAGATCACAATACACAATGCCTCCTGCTTGGAAATATGCAGATGGTGCATGTACTGCTCCTAAGAGGAAACAATAAGTAGAAGCAGTGTTGACGGCAGCAGCTATTTTTTTGATATGACACATATGACTGAAAACAGCTGACCTGGTTTCACCAGACATTGAGTCAGGGAAACTTGTACCAGCACTCAACACTACCACAAGCAACAAAAGATCCAAGGTGGCTACATCTGATGCCTTCACATATGTCACACCAGTATTCCTACTAAATGTCAGGGGCTTTGTAACAGCTCACCAGTGCAAAACCCCATACATGAGAGACTTGGTTTCATGTAATCAAGTATTATGCATGGTACTAAAAGAAACACATCTGACCACTGATGTGACAGATGCTGAGATACAAAAACTGAAGCATATTGCATTTCAAATTGACAGGAGAGAAAGGGGTCATGGTGGAATCACAGTGTACATCTGGGAAGATGTCATGCCTGTAGTCCCGCTGTCACACTCAAACTCAGTCGGTGACACTCTGGTGGTAGTATTAAACAGATCAAAATGGTAACATGTACTACACAGAGACCACCAGAAACTCCAAATCATGGGAACTCATTCAAGGACAGCCTCAAAAAATTAGAAGAAGTATTGACCAGCCTTAATGACAGCCATTACATACTTCTAGACACCTCCAATCTCCCTAATGTTGAATGGCTTGAGGGCCACCTTCTCTCTGGTGTATCTTTGACTTCACAAACAGGCTCTTCATGGAGCAAATAATACTCTGCCCAACAAGGGGTAAAAATGTTCTGGCCGTGAGAGAAGGAAGGTAATTTAAATTCTTAAAAGAGACAAGGAAACAGTTCATAAGTACTGAAATGGTCAGTCTTAACCTCCTTATTACTTTATCATCTCTGACCACCTTATTTTACTCTTCACTTCATTCTTTAGTCTGCTTAGAATTTTCTTCTTTTTAATCTGACCATTAAGATAGAATAGTAATTTATAGTCAACCTGACCATTTCCTTTCATCTATTTCTTTTATTTATTTTGTATTTTGATTGTAATCATGTTTTCTCTGTTCCTATATCTATGGCTTTAGCTTTGTCTGTAAACTGTTGGGAATGACACATCAATCTGGGTATACATTATCACACTGAGTGAAATGGCAAGAGGATCTAAGAACTTATTTAAACAATCACCTTAGGAAACTCATTTTAAATCTGGGATGTAAGATAATGATTGCACAAGATCTTACCAACGTACTAAACGTTTAAGAATGTGTCAAAACAAATATAGTGATTTTTAAATAAAGAATGTCATTAATTCCATTTTCTACTACTTGTCTAAACTACAGATACTATGGAATTCCTGATCTATATCCAATAGCAGGAGGATTTCCACTGTATGATGACATTAGGTAGCGAATAACTGTAAATGAGCTTTGCATAGAATTCTACATGGTTTTTACCCAATACTTGTCAATATATATATATATATATATATATATATATATATATATATATATATATATATATATATATAAATAGCAATAAGAAAATGTGGGGGAATAGGTGGTATTCATCAACTTGCAGACATTGTATTGTGTCAATTTACCTGTTTATTTGTTAACTAAAAGGACAATAATAACAATATACAAACACATGCGACATATTATGTCATATCAGTAATTAAAAAAGAACATCTAGTTACCGTAAATGGGACAATGACTTACAGTTGTTTCAGTCTAGAGGTGACATGCCTCATTCTATCTATATAACTCCAGTAGGCTGAAGTAATTGATAGATGAAATGGATGAAATAGAGGTACATGGATGAATCTCAAGGCCTCTTCAGAGATTTTTTATAAAGTTCATGAAGTTAATTTAAAATATCCAAATACAAACATATAAAAAATTGTAAAAACTCACATATATATGCATACTTTAACATATATATATATAAATATACATAAATACATATATGTACATTTAAATGTACATACAAAAATGTCTATACATGCACACCAATGAGTCAATTATAATTGTTATTATACATGAGGAGGACACATATATACACCCACCCACACATACATACATATATGTATACATAAACATTCCTGTACAGACATGTTCCCTGGTACATATGCATTAGTTGCGTTTGGAAAGGAGGACTGGTGCATTGGTTCCTATTGCTATATTTTCAGCATAATGTCCAGACCTATATATATATATATATATAGATATATTTATATCAGAGACCTATGGGGTACGTACATGTCAGTCATGTTTGTAACAAAGGAATTTATAAAATAGTTTCTGAGAATTGTTACAATGATATACAGACTTCTATAAACCTGTGATGAGTTACTCCATTATTTTTCTGCTTATGGAGTAGTTGGAATCCTGCTGGTAGTGGGGAGGGGTAATTTTTGCTGTTCAGTCCCCTCATCTAATTGGTCATCTATTGTTTTAAAATGTCTTGGCTTAGCTACAGTTGGAGAACCATTAATCGGTCAAATGAGTTAGGCATGAATATATATATATATATATATATATATACATACATATACATTCATGTATATATACGTGCTCATATACGCGCACACACACACATACATACTCACATACCTATATATACTTGTATAAATGGAGTGTATTTGGATAATACAAAGACTAAACAAATTATCAGAAAGTTTATATGCAGATATAAATAAATATTCGTATGTATGTATACACACATACACGACCACACTACAATAAGGGGTAAAGTAACAAAACAATAACACAGCAATACTATAAGACTGCTCATATATATCTTCTTGGTATGTTGTCTTTAAACGCTAAGATTACGTCTAGAATACAGTCTCCAATTACTCACTAAAACCCCTTCATATATAAATTAAACCTACATATTTTCAAATTGTAGTTAATTTTGGTAAAAATACGATCAAAAGCTATTGTACCCGACCAATTGCCTTGGATTATGCTTAAAATTTATTATGTCTGACAGCAGGATTCCCTATATAGTTGAGTCACTAAACTAATAAACTCCTATGGTAGTTATTCATAAACTTAGTGATTCGTCTATTTCTATATCTAATTACTTCTACTGTTAAATTTATATTTGGGACACTTTTTATTTTACAAACATGAGTGAATGGAGGTAACCCTAGATTTGAGTATCTTCAATAACTTATTAATCTAACGACTAATTAACCAATTCATCAGTCCACCCATCAATCAGCCAATCATTCAACCACTCAAATAAGTAAATAATTAATTGATTAATCAATCAATCAATCTAAACCATGGTTAAAAATAGCATTACATACCAGAGTCCATAACCAAAAATATACCCATACATTTGTAATACACACATACATACGCATACACACCCACACATGTACACATACACACACGCACACATACACACACACTCCCCCATATATATATATACCTATATATCATCATCATCATCATCATCATCATCATCATCATTTAACGTCCGCTTTCCATGTTAAATGACGATGATGATGATGATATATAGGTATATATATATATATATCATCCTCATCATCGTTTAACGTCCGCTTTCCATGCTAGCATGGGTTGGACGATTTGACTGAGGACTGGTGGACCAGGTGGCTACACCAGGCTCCAATCTGATTTGGCAGAGTTTCTACAGCTGGATGCCCTTCCTAACGCCAACCACTCAGAGAGTGTGGTGGGTGCTTTTACATGCCACCGGCACGAAGGCCAGTCAGGCGGTACTGGCAACGGCCACGCTCGAAATGCTGTATTTTACGTGCCACTTGCACAGGAGCCAGTCCAGCGGCACTGGCAACGATCTCTCTCGAATGTCTTTTCACGTGCCACTGGCACAAGTGCCAGGAAGGTGACGTTGGTAACGATCACGCTGGTGCTATTTACGTGCCACCGGCACGGAAGCCGGATAACTGATCTGGCAACGATCACGCTCGGACGGTGCTCTTAGTGCTCCACTGGTACAGGTGCCATCACGATTTCACTTTCGCTTGCCCCAACAGGTCTTTGCAAGCCGAGTTTAGTGTTCCTACAAATTTAGTTCGATTTCGATTTCACTTGCCTCAACAGGTCTTCGTAAGTGGAGTTTAGTGTCCAATGAAGGAATATTACGCGTAAGTGGGCTGGCTACATCCCTGGCAGAGGCCTTGGATTTTGGTCTCACTTGGCTTGCCGGGTCTTCTCATGCACAGCATATTTCCAAAGGTCTCAGTCACAAGTCATTGCTTCGGTGAGGCCTAATATATATATATATATATATATATATATATAGTTATCAAAAATCAAAATAAGCAACAAGGATAATCAAGGTTACTGAATATCCTTGTTGCTTATTTTGATTTTTGATTACTTTATTTTAATAAACATACACAAATACACATATATATCTACATACACACCCACATATACAATCATCTATCTGCATACATATACATACACACACACATATATATGCGTACACACTTGTTGTTGTTGGCACTCCGTCGCTTACGACGTCAAGGTTTCCAGTTGATCCGATCAACGGAACAGCCTGCTCGTGAAATTAACGTGCAAGTGGCTGAGCACTCCACAGACACGTGTACCCTTAACGTAGTTCTCGGGGATATTCTCGGGGATATTCAGGCACAACAGAAACAGGAAGTAAGAGTGAGAGAAAGTTGTGGTGAAAGAGTACAGCAGGGTTCGCCACCATCCCCTACCGGAGCCTCGTGTTTTCGCTCAATAAACACTCACAACGCCTGGTCTGGGAATCGAAACCGTGATCCTATGACCACGAGTCTGCTGCCCTAACCACTGGGTCATTGCGCCTCCACATGCGTACACATTTATACAACCAACTACCTACACACATGCACAAACATACACATATATACCTACATACATATATATATATGTCTATCTTCACATACATATAATTGTATTCATACATCAGTATATATACCTAACAAATAAACAGGTAAATTGACACAATACAATGTCTGCAAGTTGATGAATACCCCCCCCCCCCCATTTTCTTATTGCTATATAAATTAAGGGTAAAATATCCTTTTACCCGCACCCATTTATTGCACTTGGTAATACGAAGGAAAAACACTGAGTATTCTTCCGGCAGTATATTGGATATATATTATCCCTTAGTGGGTTGGATTCACAACCCCTAACTTTCTTGGATTTATATATATTGTTACGAACGCCTGCGCGGAGCACCTCAACGAAGAGAAAACTCACGCGCGCGAATGTCGACGCTCAGTGAGTCAGGATGTTCGCGATGACTAAGCCCAGCCGGAGCACGTAACGATGACAACAGAAAGGAAAAATGCCAACAACACACACCAGTCATCTCTTCATTCCGCTTACTAGGTCCATGACTATTTCCAAGTCCTTCAGCTTCACGGACTTTTCCTCTCCTTGCCTTGAATCTGGAGCTGTCACTCACCTGGAAATTTCTGGTGCTTGATTTGACATAGGACTCGAACTCCAGAGCCCTAGCCAGTGCCTCCTGCATCGTACCTGGCCGTGTCTGCTTCACCTGGACCTTAAGATCTACACTGTCCAGTGCATCTATGAACTGTTCCTTCATAAGAAGAGACAAGAGGTCGGGGGTCGCTGTCGGGTATGCTTTGTGCACCGTGCTCTCCAAATCCTGGGCAAGCTGCTGTAGGGGCTCCCCTTTAGCCCTAACATGGGTGCGGAAACGTGCCCTGTACATTTCACTCTGGCACATAGTGCCATATTTCCTCTCGAGAACTTCAACTAGCACCGAGTATCGATTCCTGTCTGCTTTCCACAGCTGGCCCAGCACCTCCAGTGCAGGACCCTTCAAACTAGTGGCAAGCTGGACAGCTCTTTGCCCCTCGTCCCAATCGTTTCGGTCCGCTAGCATCTCAAACTAAATCCGGTAGGCCTCTCATGACACCTTGCCATCGAACTCCTGTGGCTTCTTCCTAATGGGGACCACACCACTACTTTGAACTCCAGGAGATCCGCGTCCAGATGTCGGAGCATCACGAGATGACGCAGCAACAGCAACTACTTCGGGTTTAGCAACCCCAGGCTCGGCAGCACAAAATTTCTCAACGCCCTCTATCCTCTTGTTAAGCCTTTCCATCTGCTGTTTGCACCATGCGACATCATCACTCAGTCCGCGGAACTCCTCCTTAAATTGCCGGTGATCCTCCTGCATCCACTGTTGCTCTTTCATGAGTTCGGTGAAGCTCTGCTTCTGCTCTTCCAACATCCTCACAATCATGGCCAGGGATATTTCCTCCCTCCTTGCCTGGCCCTTCGTACGTGCTCCCTCCGAGGCCATAGCGGAAAACTAACTCACTGCAGCAAATCAATCCTACTTCTGACACCAGTTGTTACGAACGCCCGCGCGAGGCACCTCAACGAAGAGAAAACTCGCGCGTGCGAACGTCAACGCTCAGTGAGTCGGGATGTTCGCCGCTACTAAGCCCGGCCAGAGAGCACGTAACGATGACAACAGACAGGAAGAAATAACACAGACCATACGTTGCGTAGTCAAACTAACTTTTTTTTTTTTTACATCATAATACAAAACAACATTGCATAACAATAATTCAATAACATAGTACTTGCTTCTGAAATAACACATGTAACAATAGCGTTTCCAAGCATTTAACAAAGTTTCAGAACAATTACAAAGTCTACAATCATTTCACATAATCATAAAGTTTACAATCAAAGTTCGTGTCTCAAAAGTCAATTAAAAGTTCTTTTTGCTTTTTTTGCTTTTCTTTTAACAACATGTAACAACAAAGTTCTCTTTTTTCTTTTCTGCCAGTTAACATCACAGTTAACAAAAGTTCTTCACAAAAATATATAACCACGCAAGTACATTTTTCTTTAAAGAAATGCAAACAAAACATTTACCCTAACAAATTCAAGTCTCCCCACTACATCGACAAGAACTGACCAAGGCAGCCCACTACATCACTTTTGCCTGCCACCACAGCCCCTTCTCTCTCGCTGACTCTATCCATTTCGGTCACTGGTACCTTGTGTCAATAGCCTCTCTCTCTTAGCCTCTTTCTGTCAGCCTCTCTGTTCATCTTGCTTCTCTTCACTCAGTGCTGGCTGTCACACACTCGTTCTTCACTGGCTGACTGCTTGTACATCGACTGCCCTGTCCATCTTCACTGGCTGCTGTGTTTACATCAACTCCGTTTACACCAACTGCGATTCCCAAATCTATGCTCTCGTATTTATGACAGATAATCATACCCAACAGTGCTACGTTACCCCCCTCCAAAGCTGGGTGAGTTTAGTACAGTTCCTAACTTGTTTTTCTAAACTTTCGATGACCGGAAAGGGTCAGTGATCACACTCCTACGCTATAAATAGCCGTGCTTGTTGACAGAAGAAAGAAAATACCATTGTCCTCAACAACCAGAATACGGTTTCAAACTCAGCTCGGGGAATAGGGACATAACATTATTTTTGTTTATCGGCGTCCGTATCAATATATATATATATATATATATATATATAATTAATAATATCAGGGTAATAAAAATTTTCTCCCTAATAGTGGTTTGGATTTTGGCTGTTCCTTCTAGTGTGCCAGGAATCCTATGACGGATACCTCTTATGTGTTTAAATGTACACTGTATATGTGTGTGTGGGTGTGTGTGACTGTGTGTGTATTGTTGGTGATTTTCTTTCTCCATCTTCCTTTCTTTGGACTTTTTCTCTGATGAAGAGCTCCACTCGAAACGCGAAATCCTCTTTCTTTTCTTTCCTTTCCTGAGCGTCCAATAACACTGTACTTATTCCATGTCCTCATGTTTTTTCTTGCTTGTTCATGTTTGGATTCACTACATTTATATATATATATATATATATATATATATATATATATATATATATATATATATGTATATATATATATATATATATATATATATATATATTGCAGCTAGTGATTCTGGAAAGAATGAAGCTTAGAAGTGCCACTATGAAAGGTTGCTAAATGTAGAGAATGCATGAGAAAAGGACAGCCTGCCTAATATGGATCCAGCAGAAGGGCTGGCTATCCAAACAGACAGTAGTTTAGTAGATAAAGCAATTAAGAGTATGAAGACAGGGAAGGTCTCTGACCCATCAGGTATAACCACCGAGATGCTTAAAATATCTGGCAGAGTGGGATATGACCTGGTCACCTGTATAGTTAATCAGGTTGCACAAGAGGAAGTCATACTTATCATTAGTCATGCTTAACATTATAGTCAGCTGCTACAAAGGCAAAGGTGATGCTTTAGACAGAAATAAATAGAAGCATCAAATTGCTGGACCAGGTAATGAAAGTTAAAGAAAGGATCATAGCTCAATTTATTAGGAAGTGAGTTAGCATAAATGAGATGCCATTTGGATTTGTGCCAGGGAGAAGCACCACTGATGCTATCTTCCTGGTGAGGCAACTTCAGGATAAGTACTTGACAAAAAATAAACCTCTGTATTTGGCTTTTGTTGACATGGAGAAGCTAGGGATAGATGAATGGTTAGTGAGAGCTATAAAAGCTATGTACAGGGATGTTGCCAGTAAGGTGAAAGTTGCACATGAGTATAGCAAGAGATTTAGTGTACAAGTAGGAGTCCATCAGGGATTGGTTCTTAACCCCCTTCTAGTTTATCATAGTTTTCAAGGCTATAACAGAGGAATTTAAGACTGGCTACCTTTGGGAGCTCCTCTATGCCAATGACCTTGTTCTTATTGCTGAATTACTACCAGAACTAGAGAAGAAATTTCAGGTATGGAAGTAAGGCCAGAAATCAAAGGGCCTTAGAGCTAATTTAGCAAAGACCAAAGTCCTAATAAGTAGGAAAACAACAAATCACAAATCCCTTCAAGGAGATGGCTCTGTTTGATATGTAGATAAGGTGTTGGGAGAAATGCCATATGGTGTACCCAGTGCAAGCTATGGACATATAAGAAGTGCAGCAGTATCACTGGAGGATTAATAGAGGAAGTAGTCTTTACGTGTAGCAGATGTGTAGATACATTAAACACCAGGAATGTACAAAAAAATAGACTCCCTCAAATGTCAGGGGATATCCTAAGTAATAGAGGGTCTCCATTACTTAGGTGACCAAGTTAAGAGTGGTGGAGGTTATTCTGAAAGCATAGCTGCTAGAATAAGAATAGGCTGGGCAAAGTTCTGAGAGCTACTACCTCTGTTAGTAATGAAGGGCCTTTCCCTCAGAGTGAAAGACAGATTGTATGATATTTGTGTACAAATAGCTATGCTATATGGCAGTGACTACTGAGGATATGCAAAAGCTTGAAAGAAATGAAGCCAGTATGCTCTGTTGGATGGGTAACGTCAGTGTGGATATACAACAGAGTGTAAGTGATTTGAGACAGAAAAACAGGGAATGCAAGGCATCAGATATAGTGTGTAAGAGAGAAGACTGTGCTGGTATGGTCATGTGATGCATATAATAAAGACAGAAACATCAAGAAGTGCCAATCTCTGTGGAAAGAACATGTGGAAGGGGTAGACCCAGGAAGACATGAGATTAAGTGGTGAGAAAGGATCTTCAGATGTGGGGCCTCACAGAGGGGGTGATAAGGGACTGCAACCCTTGGTAGTCTGCTATGCTTGAGAAGATACCTCAAGATAAGTAAAATTGTGGTTGTCCTTGCATACAGGCATGTCCCTTGCATAGCTCTTCAGATGAGCAATCCTAATATTGCAGCCTCGTGGATGCTAGTGCGACATAAAGACACCCATGCCAGTGCTGCGTAAAAGTACAAAAATGTGGGCAAAACATATCTTGATCTAGGTAAAACTTCTTTGAATACTAAGTTTATTTTCATGCTATTCTCTTCAACATTTTAAGGGTCACTCTAGGTTTATTGCCATATTATATATTACAACAACCTCTTCTAACTTCTACACTGAGCGCACATATCCCCCACTAAAATTATGCCTAGAATAAGATTTCAGTCCGCTTCAAAAATACTATAGTGGTAAACCCTGAATAAAGCTGCATGGAGACATATACCCTGGATGAACTTAAAATGCAACTGATCTGATAAGATGCAACTAATGCCACATCTTAGAATATCTATGCAGTAAAAACACATGTTGGACAGAGATTTAAAGCGAATAGATTGTATATAATACTGTAATAAACAAGCTTTTGAAGATGTATAATTCTCCATTCTTATTTTCAAGGTCTTATATATATATATATATACATTGTATAAAGGATCATGGGTAAGGCCAGAACAATGCGAAGTAAATGCAAGGCAAATCACAAGAAAATGAATATATGAATTAATGTAGACTTACCTTGCATTCAGTATTTCGGGGTTATGACTATATTTTCAAGAAATTAACAAATGTGGAGTGGACATGCACAGAAAGGTGTTGCTACAGCAACCAGCTAGCTTCCTGTAACTCTCTTCTGTTGTTGATATTTCGTTTCCTTTGGTGTATGAGGTTGCCTCAGAGATTCTAAGGTTGCCTCTGTTCCGCTGTGTTGCCCTGATGTGCACTGTGAATTCCCGGATCTGGCATTTCCTTAGATGTTTCTTCAAGGAGGTGTCTGCCTGCATGTGTTCCTTATGCGTATATGCCACAGATGATCTCGTATACAACATAGGTCCTCTGGCACAATTCAGGGTCATTGATGGGGCAGTTTGATAATGTGCATGCCTCAGAGTAGTGAAAGGTGTTGTTCTTGGACAGAGCTTTTCTCAAGGAAGGGCCGGTGTGCACTATCTGTATGTCAAATCCTTTCTTGTGGACTGTGTGTTGTGTCACTGCAGTAGTTCTGTTGTCAAAATGTGGTAGCTTTAGGAAGCATGTGCTGGACTTGGGAGCATGATGGTTCTTCCGGGGTTTATTGACCCTGATGTTCTTTAGGCGTCATTGTTTGGCTAGAGATGATGGTAGCCATTCAGGGTTAGGTCTCTGAGGAACTGCTTGGTGTTGACGGCTTTGTCAGTCACTTCGCTGCAATTGTTGTTTATATGTGCAATCTTATTTCTCCTGTAAGTGGCTTTGGTTCTGGTGGGTAAGGCTGATTGGTAGTGGACGAAAAGTTTTTTGCTAGTGGCTTTTCTGTAAAAGTTAGTAACTATGGAGCCTTCCTCTGTGATCCTGAGTTGAAAGTCAAGTAGATAGACCAATGATACCACAATAGACTACCTCATGAGGTGGAACACCTTACAAGAAAATTCCAATGGATTAAGAACAAACACCCACATACCCACATACCAACATCAAACCACGACACCACGTAACTTTCCTTGACCAATCGCAGCACCCATCTTACAGTAATAACAATCAACTTCTGTCATTCAAATTCAAAATGGCTGATGACTAGCATTGCGCTTGAAACACAAGAGTATCAATGAATTTAAATCAAACTGTTTTGATCTATATATATATATATATATATATATATATATACACACACACATAAATGTATATATAACATAATATACACATGATTTAAACTTGAGCTACTATTAGTTTCATACATAGAAAACATAATAATCAAACAAGCTTGTATAGCATGCCACAATTTTCCAAGCAATTTTTCAGACTGAAATATGCAACATTGTTGATCGTTTATTGAAAGAGCAAGAGAGGATGCTGGTTTTTAGGAAAACACAAAAAAGAAGACAAGAGGATGGTAAGAGAAGAAGTGGAATGAGAAAAAGGGAAAAAGAAAATTAATTTAGTAAGACAATAGACTTTTTTAAGATCTAAAAGTAGCAGATCAGAAATTTTTATTAAATGTAGTCATCTGGACAACTATTGATTTTTTTCTTTTTCTCCTTCCACTTTTTCTTTTACCTTCCTTTCATTTTTTCACATTTTCTAAAAGGCCAGTGTCCTTTCTTGTTTTTTTCTAAAAAGACCAGCCATGTTGTGTAATTGAGTCTGAAAAATTGGAATCACATAGCATGCAACATAAGTTTGTCCATCCATTATATTTTCAAAGCATGAAAATAATAGTAGCTTGAATATAAATATTTAAATATTTAAATATTTTTCTCTCACTGCATAGAGGACTTTTTTACTAGTCCCACCAATAACAAAACTGTGTATGTGTATGTGTGTGTCCGTGTCCTAAGAATGACTCTAAACTGCATCAGTGGTGAGATGCAAGTTCAGGAATTCTGGGGTTATCAGGAATTTAGAGTCATCCCTTAATTACCATTAATTCCCAATCTGTTCTGACCCAGAACTGTAGTATTGATCAGTGTCCCATCTATGATTTAAAGAAATTTCCCAGGGTATGGAGACTTTCATTATTTTTAACAGAGCAGTGGGGAAAGCAGCTCTTCTCAGAAAAAGATAATTTCATATAAAACCTGCAGTCAAAATAGTACCAGTCATCCTGCAATGCTTGTCACTCAAACTTACTATAGCAACTGAGAGAGAGGCAAAAATGTTGTACAACTTTTATCACTTAAATCCAATGACATACAGATGCGCTCATATAGTTTTGCAAGCATTTATCTATTGATGCGAGAGGCACACACGTGCATGTCTGCACGGACACACACACATATTTCATGTGAGATGTCTATTATCAGACAACACGAGACAATCATCATATATGCATATTATATGTGTCTATGTACATATGCATAAATATATATGTACCTATGCCAGTGGCACATAAAAAGCACTGTTTGAGCACATGGTCAATGCCATTTTGACATCTATGACACCTGTGCTGGTGGCACATAAAAAGCACCCACTACACTCTTGGAGTGGTTGGCGTTAGAAAGGACATCCAGCCGTAGAAACCATGTCAAACCAGATTGGAACCTAGTGTAGCTCCCCGGCTTACCAATTTTCAGTTAAACTGTCCAAACCCATGCCAGCATGGAAAATAGACATTAAATTATGATGATGATGATACACACACACACACACATGCATGAATGTTTGATGCATATTAGTGTGACTTTATTTTTCACCATTATTCTTCAGTATAGAGCAAGGGTTGTCTACGACGGCCACATGCCCCACTACCCGGGCGTTTTGGAGCAAAGGGGTACTGGGGTGGGTGGGCGTGAAGAGACTTGGGGGCTGCTGGAAGACCCTCGTCTTTGGCAAGTTTTATTTGAAATTAACGAGTAGTAGCCATATTTTCACATCTCTGCAACAGTCCATTTAAAAAGACCATGCCTTTTTGTTTCAAATTTTCAAAAACTTAAAAACACCTTTTCCACTTTGACGATACCAAACAAATTCATGGTAGCATTTGTAACTGGTGTCACTAACATGAAACCCCCAAAACAAAAAACAAATGAATAGTGACAGATTAAAAGAAAAAAAGTAATGAATAAAAACAAAAAGCTGAATGTGTGTGTGATTACTCTTTACTCTTTTACTTGTTTCAGTCATTTGACTGTGGCCATGCTGGAGCACCACCTTTAGTCGAGCAAATTGACCCCAGGACTTATTCTTTGGAAGCCTAGTACTTATTCTATCGGTTTCTTTTGCCAAACCGCAAAGTTACGGGGACGTAAACACACCAGCATCCTTTGTCAAGCGATGTTGGTGGGACAAACACAGACACGCAAACATATACACACACATACATATATAATACATATATACGACAGGCTTCTTTCAGTTTCCATCTACCAAATCCACTCACAAGGCTTTGGTCGGCCCGAGGCTATAGTAGAAGACACTTGCCCAAGATGCCACGCAAATATATAAAAAATGGTGGTTAGAATTTTGGATCAAACTGGCTTTAGGGAGTAGCTGATAGGTATGTATTTGTGCATGCGTGTGCATGTATGGGTATGCTTGTATGTATATGATTGCGTGTGTTGCTGATTTGAATTCTTTTCTGCAACTGAACATAAATTGACCCCTGGCTATTAAGGACCCAACCAACCACACACACACACACACACACACACATGCACACACACATATATGCACAGACACATTTGTTTTAGGTTTTGTACCCCTTTGAACTGCAGCTATACACCAGATAACATGGTAAGTCTTATGTTCTGAAATTTAAATTTTGAATTTATTTTAATTATAAAATTACACCCAAGCTTTGGAAAACAGAACCTTTTCTTTCCTTTTCTATATTTTTTGTTAAGTTAGAATTTCTCCATTTTGGTCAGGATTTTCTAATTTCCTGTATCAAGCAATGGACAGAAGCATTTAAGAAAATCAAATTCATAGAGCCAAACAAAATCAAAAATATTAATTTTAATCGTAATGATGGAGAGAAGTAAACATTTTCCCTTTCCTTAATACTAACAAGAGCATAGTTTGAGGGAGATTTGGCTGTTATTTCTAGTAAATTGAACAACCACACAGAGAGTACATCATTGGCTCATTTGTTGATGCGTACAAGTAAACAAAAACTAAAGGAAAAACAAACACTAGCAAACACACAGACACACACATATATATACTTTATTGAAAAGCAGCAAAAATATCACAAAAGCTGTTACTCAGTTACATGTTCCTATTCGTCAGAGTTTTGTTTAGAATTCTAAACTTCCCCCAAATTTTTTTGATTCTGTCTTCTGCATAATGGAATTGATATGCTTATGCAAAAAAAAAAAAAAAAAAAAAAAAAAATCTCCCACCCACCCATTTTTAAAAAAATTTATGGTTTTAAAATACAGACAGTCTGAATGCACCATTCATTTCTGTTTATAATTTCCAAATAATTCTTTAATATTTTTTATGAAAGAAAGTCAATTGACAGTCTTCACACTTTTCCACGTAATCCTGGGCTTTATATGTGAAATGCCAGCAATATTAGCAGACAGACAGCTGTGCAGTGGTACAACATATAATCCAAGTAGATGAAAACCTTTTTAAGAGGAAAAATGAAGTTGGAAGAGTGGTGAAGAAATTTTGGATACTTGTGGTTGTCGTAACCGATGGTGTGCCAGTTTTTTATGTGTGTATGTGTGTGTATAAAGATATAATTAAAACAATACGTATACACCCACGTATATATATATATATATATATATATATATATATATATATGCAACAAAACCTAATAGTGTGAATTTTCTAAAACTCCTTTAGGGACAAATGGTTTTCACAATGAATTCCAATTTAATTGGAATCAACATGATCTGAAGCATATTTGTAGAAAAGAAATAATTTTCTCAAGATTATGAAGAAGCAAATCTTTGGATCACTATTGTGTAGATATACCAAAATATTTATATATATATACAAGGATGTATATAAAATTAACTCTGTAAAAAATGTATGTGTGTGTATATATTAGTATGTTTCTATATGGAATAAAAGTCAGTCATAATAAGAGATCATCTAAAAATCTATTTCCTTAATTTTTAACAACTGTTTCTGGCACATTTAGCTATGTAATTTTGATTTTAAAGTATTTAAACATTTATTTGGAAATTATAAAGAGAAGCAAATGGTAGATTCAAATTGTCCGTATTTTAAAACCATGAATTAAAAAAAAATTTTGTGTGTCAAATTTTTCTTCCAGAAGTTCATGGCTTCATAGGAATAATCATGGAAAACTGCATCAAGATAACCAATTTTCAGATTTTTTACTTCCTTTCAAAAAATATGAATTTTGTAAAAAAACAAACTAGATCCTGAATAAGAAATGAATGTTTTTATATCATTTTTAAAGGGGGCTGATTTTGTGATCCCAAGTACAATGAATACCATCCTCCACAAGTTGTCACTCATATGAAGTACATATGTATTTCAACAATTTCTATCAAATACACTCTCTTTCTTGAGCTTAAAAAAATCCTCTTCCTGGGTGACAGTAACTTATATGTCAGATTGTTACACACCTTCTAGCTGTTTTGATAAGGAAAATTGGAAAGGTTTGAAATGATTCCATCGGTATTTACTTGCATCAAAGAGCACTTTTTTGATAGACAATGCATTGATCACATAAGTGTCGCGTGGTGGAAATAAACGCAATTACCAAACTTTCAATTCATTATTTTGTTTTTTTGCATTTCAATCTGTACTCCCGACTGCATACAAGCACATGTAAAATGACATCCTTTATTTTTTAATCATTATCTGCTGATATAAAAATAAGTAGTATATTGAAAAATAAAAATATTGGGGAGGGGGACATTTGTAACTCCAAGGGTCAAAAGGGGGCTTTTGGCCAGATCTATTCCATCTCAATCACAGATCTTTTTAATTATTTTTTTAAAACTAAACAGTTTGAAACTTCAAATACTGGTAGAATTTTTCACGTACAACACAGTTTACTCTGAACATTTCTGACAAAATTTCATATCTTAGATGTTATTTCGTGTTAAAGTTGTTGTATTTGGGTAATTTCAACCAATCAATGATGTGTATTTGGTTGAAGACAGCTGCTGCTGTTTGCAATAGTAATCGAAAAGGAACAACTTCTGGGTCATCTCTACTAAATGTCACCACGCTGTTCTATTCATACGGCGAGCGAAGACAATACCACTCTTATCCTTTCTTCATTTCTAGTCAGCATCATGCACTTCTTACTCTTTCCCTCCCTTCTACACTATCAACTAGCAACCAGCGACTGAACTTATCACTGCCACTACAATTGCTGTATTTTCCAGTGTATAAGCCGCTATTTTGTTTTACCTTCATGTTTTGATAATGTTATTTTTTATCTAATAAAGACTTTTATATTGACAAAATGTGTTTGTTGTTGATTATAGTAAGATGACAATAACAATACGTCTCATAGTTGTAAAATAAGGCATTTTGAAACTACATATATATCAACAACAAAAAAGTTAGCTGCAGACTCGTAGTGTCATTTAGTAGAGATGACCCAGAAGTTGTTCCTCTTCGATTACTATCGCAAACAGCAGTAGCTTTCTTCAGCCAAATACACATCGTTAATTGGTTGAAATTGCCCAAATACAACAACTTTAACACAAAATAACTTCTAAAATATGAAATTTTGTCAAAAACGTTCAGAGTAAATCATGTTCTACATGAGAAATTCTACCAGTATCCTAAGTTTCAAACTGTTTAGTTAAAAAGAATTAATTAAAAAATCTGTGATTGAGATGGAATAGATCCTTTTGGCCAAAATGGGTTGAGAACCTTTGGTATAAAGTATAAACATAAGGATGAGGAGTCTATACTTACCTAAATGGTTAAGATGAGGAGGACAAGGATATGTCCGTCCTCGGAAGTCAATACTGTGAGGAAACCAGAACACTTCATCTCGGAACTGAAAAAACATAAACAACCTTATTTTTAAAATCCATTAAATAAAATAGAAGCAGTATCAGATTAAAGTAGCTATCTATGTATCCTACTTAATGTAAATACATCATTGTGTTTAAGAATGCAATATATATTAGAGGGAGACAAAAATCTTAGCAGCAATAGCAGTGAGTGTTTTTCACTGTTTTTCTATATGTCGGAGGAGGCAAATCTCATCTAAGCATGTGGTTGTCTGTGAGTACATGACATTAACAAGACCCAACAAGACCAAACTGCATCTGGTGTTCTTGCTAGCTACTGCTGGGTTGATTTTCCTCTCCCTCTGACATATATTATGTTTTTAAACACAACAAATCCATACAGCAGAAAATTTACCTCCCATTATTTGTACTCACTCTCTACATTCCCCCTCCACATCCTCTCCTGCAATCTTGTGACCACCAACTCACCCTTTCCAATCCTTGGTTCCACTTCACTTTCATACACTTCCCTGTAACTTGAGTGTAACCCCTATCACATCTTCAACAGCTCTCCCTTCTCTCTCTCTCTCCAACTGAGGTAACCATGTATCTCCTTTAATGCAAGACACCTATTTGTGTCCTATTCATACTCTAACTGCTCAGCAATGAGCACAAAGCCATCTCCCTTGATACTACTCACCACTCAGTCGCGGAGTCTTGTCTTGTAAGTTATTTGGTGACCTCACCACTGCCAATACCACATAAAAAGCACACACTTCACACTATTAAGTAGTTGGCATTAGGAAGAGCACCTAGCTGTAGAAACCATGCCAAAACATACCGTAGATCTTGGCACAGTTTTCTGACATGCTAGCTTCTGTAAAATCATCCAAACCATGCCAGCATGGAAAACAGATGTATGATGATGTATTTACATTAAGTATAACACAGAGATGTCTAGTTTACCCTTATTCCATATAGTCGTGTCCTCTTTTCTTTTGGTGGACAGAGATATTGAAAAGAGAGAGTTGGGGTGTCTAAAGAAAGAATGAGAAGGAAGAATTGCTATGAAATCATTATTAATTTTGGTCCAAGTGTCTTACAGTATACTTCAAGACTAGTAGCCACCATCTGCAATGAAAGTAGACACACTTGAACATATATTACATTGACAAAACATGTTTACTCATAGCTATGTCAATCCCAGCAGAGTGTAACACTTCAGTAAAAATACTTGAAAAGTGAAGTAAATACAAGGACCATGATATAGAGGTCTCATTAATGTGGTATCTAAGAACAACAACTGTACCTGTGATCATCAGGTTATGACCCACTATGGTCAAATATCAGGAAACCCCAAAGTATCCAAACCACAACAAATTGTTCTAATAAAGAAAAACATTGTCAACTTGAAAACACCCGATTCTCTTAAAACTCTTTTAAAACTAAAATATAATAAATTCAACAGAATCTTGGTTCCCAGATTCTGGTCTCCTTCCCTTGCAATATACCATTGCCAATCATAAATAACATCTACTAGAGGTCTCTGGGCAAAACTTGGAAAAGCTTGTAACAAACAAATCAACAATAACGTAAATAGTAATAGTTTCAATCACAAGGCTTGAAATTTGGGGAAAAGGAACTAGCTGATTGCACCAACCTGATACTCAACTGGTACTTATTTTATTGACTCCAAAAGGATACAAGGCAAAGTCAACCACAGCAGAATTTAAACACAGAATGTAAACATGGACAAAATGCGCAGTAGCATTTTGTCTGGTATACTAACATTTCTACCAGCTCGCTATGATAATAATGATGATGATGATGATACCAAGCAGTAGGAAAGACAAACAACAACATAAGAGATACAACTCAAACCAAAGAAGAACCTAAAGGAAAAAATAATAATAGTGCTACCAATAAGGAAGTAACAACTGGTACCAGCAACTTAAGTAATTTAAGTGAGGAAGATCAGAAGATTTTAGATGAGTTGCAGGAAGTATTAAGTAAAGCAGTAAAAAAAATTGCCAGCATTAAAAGGCACCAACAGAAGGAAGCTGCCAAAAATGAGACTAGGAAAGTAGATTCTGTTATCAGAAGGATAGATACTAAAAATATCGGTGTCACTAACTTATTGATCTATGCAGGAGGGGTAGTAGTTACCAGAAGATTAGACGATAAATAAGGAAAGATTAAAAAAGAGCAAATGTGGAAAAGGAGACTACAGAATAAAGTGAAACCTTTAAGACAAGTTCTGAGTAGAATAGAAGCCTGGAAATTGAACAAGTTAGGAAACACAAGATGCAAATCTTCTCTTGAGAAAAGATACTTAGTTAAGTACCAAAGATGAAAAACCCAATGCAGAAGAAGCTAGAAAGTTCTGAAGTAATATTTGGGATAAGCCAGTCAATCACAATGGAGATGCAGTATGGTTAAAGAAAGTGAGGGAAGAAGTAGTGAGTGAGAAGCAGCCAGATCTAAGACTAACTAGTGCATTAATGAGTAAAGTGTTAAGAAAAATGCTGAATCGGAGGGGCGCAGTACCAGACTTAGTACAAGGGTACTGGCTAAAGAAATTTAGTAGTTTACATGGGAGGCTGAGGGAACAACGTCAGGATTGCCTTAATGGAGGAATAATACCAGACTGGATGACTTGAGGGAGGACAATACTCCTTATGAAAGATAAGAGCAAGAGTAATGCAGCTAGCAATTATACACCAATCACTTGCCTAGCATTCGTCTAGAAGCTGTTAACAGGAATGTTTTCAGAAAGCATTTACAAGCACCTTGACAACCAGAAATTACTGCCAGAAGAACAGAAAGGTTGCAGGAAGAAGGCTAAAGGCACACATGATCTATTATACATAGACCAAGCGGTTTTAAATGAAGTAAAATCTAGAAAGAAAAACCTAACAATAGCATGGATAAATGATAAGAAAGCCTATGACATGATCCCACATTCATGGATAAGTGAATGTTTGAGTATATTTAGTATAGCAGACAACATAAGAGAATTAATTAGCTTTAGCATGAAGAAATGGAAAGTAGATCTCTACTCAGGTGACACACTCTTAGGGAAAAAGGGATAATTTTCCAGGGGAACTTGTCCCCTTTAATATTTGTCTTATGTTTGATCCCCTTCAGTTTAGTATAAAGGAAGGCAAAGGCAGGGCATCAGTTCAGAAATAGTAAAGGAAAAATTAACCATTTGCTCTATATGGATGATCTGAAGCATTATAGTAAGAATGAAAAAGAGATAGATTCCTTAATATAGACAGTAAGACTCTTCAGCAAAGATATAGGCATGGAATATGGCATAGGTAAGTGTGCACTATTAGTCATGAGAAGGGGACAGGTAGTCAACAGTGAAGGCATCCAATTGCCAGATGGCCAGACATGAAAATCATTGAAAGGAAGAGAGAGTTATAAGTATGTATAAGTATTAGAATCTGACAGAGTACTAAATATAGAAATGAAAACGAAAATTGAGAAGGAGTACATCAGAAGGGTGAGGAAGCTAATGAAGTAAAAGCTAAACGGTTTGAATCTAGTGAAGGCTGTAAATACTTGGGCAGTAACATTACTTAGATATTCAGCAGCTTTTGTAGACTGGACAAAATCTGAATTAGCAAAGCTAGACAGAAGAACTAGGAAGGAATTCAATATGAATGGAGGACTCCACCCAAGGGTAGGAGTAGAAAGGAAGGTGGCTTTCAAGTTTCTTTTATTATTGAAAATGTAGTAACGCCGTGCGCATGCGTAGTCTCACGCATGCGTGGAATTCAACAACCAAGCTTTCCCGCTTTGATCGATCTCTTTCTTGCTGGCCAGCGATTGAGCAAGGACGTGTCTAGCTGTCTCTCCATCTTTCGAACTCACGCTAGACAATTCACATCAATATACCAACGTCCCAACAACCATGTTCTCACACAGTGAAGGCGCCTCAACAACCAAGAGAAAAGCTGTATATATTCCACCATAAATAAATGTTGTTTGAGTTGATAGTTTGGAGTTCAGCGTTCCGTTCAATTCCTAATTTAATATAGGAAAGTCAGGTGTACATCTAATGATGTATAACCCACTTTCCTATAAAAACTCCAAATACATGCTTATCAGAAAACGCAACCCTATTCATTGTGACATGACATGCATTTGTATTCCTCTTCTATTTCTTAGAAACTCACTCTCTCTTTGCTTGCTATCTCTACTTCTATTAGTCTTTCTGTAACTCTCAGACTTTTATCTTATGACTATCTCTCACACTTTTATCTTCATCCTTCTTATTTTTCATTTGGTCTTCAAATATCAAGTCTCACTTGGTTACACACAAATATGTCTAATACAATATACATACTGCACTATTTGTTTCCACATTAGGATTTTTCAATTCAACATATAACTTTCCTCTTTCCCATGTACACTTTTACACACTGTTACTTTCATATTCATCTCTTGCAACGCTGTCTGTCTGACTCACTTTCTCCCACTCACTTTCTATTACCTTCTTCAATTTTGTTTATACAGGTTATTAATACCAAAATGTACAATGAAAAGTAATAAAGTAATGCAGAGGAAATAAGTTATGCATTCACATGTGTCCAATAAAATTAAGATTTTTAACATGATTTTTCTCCAGTGCATACTAGGTATGCATTCCAATTCGCTGTCATGCAAAATTATGGAATCTTCTGATATGTATACACAATAAACTGGGGACTGTTCCATAGCTATGTTATGTCAACATAATATCTGATTTCTTCATAAATTTTAACACTGGTTTGGAGTGCTTGCTATTATTCTAAATTCATTTATTGAGTGAGTGAGTTCAAGAGAAATTAGGCATAAGATATCAGAAAAATTACACAAATTGGGAATCAACCATGTTAATATTAGTGACTAGTAGAAAACTGCTCTTCTGAAATTTGTTAAATAAATATCTTTTGATGAAATGAAATTTTCCTCAGATACTAGCATAATTTGAAAAAAAGAAAAAAAGCATGTGGCTGTTTGATGTGCTATAGACTATAGAATATATACAAGTTATATAACTGATATTTCAAGCATACTAAACAATCATGTACATGGGCTACCTTTAAGTTTGTTTAAAAGAGAGAAATTAAGACTGCAATAAAATAATGGATGAAATATTTACTGAGTGAGTACTGTTAGACATACAAAAGACACAAAGTAAAATTAGACTTAACATACTGGAAAAATTACACCAACTGGGAATCAAATATGTAAAAATCATTTAGCAATAAGCAGAAAACTACCTGGAGGTTGGGCTTTCTGTTAGTAATAATGATTTCAAATTTTGACACAAGGCCAGCAATTTTAGAGGATTACATCGACCCCAGCACTCAAGTAGTATTTGTTTTATTGACCCTCAAAGGACGAAAGATAATGCTGACCTTGGCAGAATTTGAATGCAGAATGTAAAGACAAATGAAATGCTGCTAAGAATTCTGCCTGGTGTGTTAACAATTCTACCAGCTTGCCACTTTCTGCTAGTAACAAAAAACAAATGACAAGTAAGCAAGACAGAAGACAAATATAGCTAAAAAAAACTTACATGGTTGGCAATGGAGAGTTTATAAAGCTCATTACACCACAAACTGTACATCTCAGCACTCTGTTGTTTCAGTTTTATACGCAACCTCTGAGCCTGTGACCGTTGCTGAACTGTCATATCACTACAACAAAAACAAACAACACATATATATATATATATATCGACTTTAAAGAGAGCTCAAAACTGATCCATTGAAAATACTTTATTATAATAATAATAATAATAATAATAATAATAATAATAATAATGAAAATGACCTATGAACATTTTGATGCAATATCCAGAACGATTCATGCATATTATAAAATATTATAAAATATGGGATACCACATCTCATCGGGGCCTTATTATTATTGTTATTATTATTATTATTAGTAGTAGTAGTAGTATGCAGACAATAAAAATAGAAAACATTCAAATCCAATTTTCATAGTTGACCCATGAAAATATGCAAAACAGGATGAAAAGGTATGAGATGATATACAACCGTTCATCCTAAAGGTGTAGGTAACGAGCAAATGGTAAATTAATTCAAAAATAATGATGGTATACTATGAAGTTCAGTTGTTAACCAATCTGGGACGCTGTAAATTTCAAAAAAGAACGTTGGAGTTATAAACATCAAAATAAATACAAAATTCATACCGTAGAAAAAAACATTTAGATATTAAAGAAAACATTTAAAATACAAGATCCTGGTCAAATAGAAGTATACGTAAAAAAATAATGCTCTTAAATAATATACTCACTAAATAACTTTAGTACACATAAATTATTTAAGTTCGACACATATATATTCATATTTATGATTGATCTGGATTTACCTCCCCTTGTCCATCAATATCGAAATAATATTTATCGCCTGTTTGTCTAGACAGGTGTTTTTTTCTTATATAATTGACTTTATGGTCCTTAGAATAATTTATTTTCTGATATTTTAGCATTCCTACTTGGTAATGCACTTATTTGTAGTCACTGTATTTGTGAATCATAATTTTATTTGGGGATTTTTTCAGTGATGACCGTTTTTTTTCGTTTACATTCTAAGCTAACGTAAATACCACTAAATCTGTTTAACTTTCTTCGCTATATTTAATTTTATCACTTAGCTAATTAGTTTTTTTCTTTTGTAACTTGTTAGTTATAATTTTGATTGAGCTTTAATTTAGATAATTTATCTATACCATATAACCTGGTAGTCTTGAAATACTGTTTGAAGCTTTTACTTATATATACCGAATCAATATAAGGCTAATTTTAAATTATGTGTACTAAAGTTATTTAGTGAGTATATTATTTAAGAGCATTATTTTTTTACGTATACTTCTATTTGACCAGGATCTTGTATTTTAAATGTTTTCTTTAATATCTAAATGTTTTTTTCTACGTTATGAATTTTGTATTTATTTTGATGTTTATAACTCCAACGTTCTTTTTTGAAATCTACAGCGTCCCAGATTGGTTAACAACTGAACTTCATAGTATACCATCATTATTTTTGAATTAATTTATCATTTGCTTGATCTCAACACCTTTAGGATGAACGGTTGTATATCATCTCATACCTTTTCATCCTGTTTTGCATATTTTCATGGGTCAACTATGAAAATTGGATTTGAATGTTTTCTATTTTTATTGTCTGCATACTACTACTACTACTACTACTAATAATAATAATAATAATAATAATAATAACAATAATAATAAGGCCCCGATGAGATGTGGTATCCCATATTTTATAATATTTTATAATATGCATGAATTGTTCTGGATATTGCATCAAAATGTTCATAGGTCATTTTCATTATTATTATTATAATAAAGTATTTTCAATGGATCAGTTTTGAGCTCTCTTTAAAGTTGATATATATATATATATATATATATATATATATATATATATATATATATATACAAAAACTCAACTGTGAGTATTTTGCTAAGTTTGTTAACAGATACTATATTCTTTTGCCTAATTTTTGGTATAAAAAAATATATATAAACACACACACACATATATATATATAAATATAAATATCAGAAATGTTTTTTCCCAAGAAGAAACTGCAGATATTGCAAGCTCTTCCTCTGATGGTGACTAAAACTATTGAAATGTTGAAATCCCTTCTGTATCTTCAGCAAGTATCTCAGGGTCAAGCATTTCACCCATAAGCTTGTATCTTTTGTTTGAGTGAGATGATGAGGACTGAACTAGTCTTCATCTGCAGAAGGATTCAAACTGTAATTTCTTGTCAACCATAACCACTTTGAACTGGTTTCAGCTGCTATGCTTATCTCCTTGGAGGTTGTCTTCAGTTGTTTGGGTTCTAAATCAATCATCTGCAAGAAATAGCACATCGACCTTATTGGAAAACCTTGGCAGCTGATTTCAACAGGTAATGAGGCTGTGTGCCATCCTTTGACAAGAGTTGCATCAACCTAATATGTAGCTTTCTTCAGCTGGTGAGTAATATCAAGTCTGTCTTCCCAGCACACTGTGATTTCAATCACAATGACTATTTTTGCACTCCAGGACAGCAGGAATGTGCCTGATTGGAGCAATGTCACTATTATCTCTTCTGGAAAGACAAATTTTACTCTTCAGATCCACTTGCATCTCCCAGTGTGAGGCTTGATGCAAGAGAAAAATGGTTCCCCCACAGTAGCTTGTACCTTAGAAACTTCAGAAATCTTTAGGTGGTGATGGCTGCTGTTTGTTAACCTTAACCCATTGCAAGTCTACCCACTCTGTAATTTCTGAAAGGATCTTGTTGTGCCGTCCCTTGTATCAGCCTTCTCTCAGTGTCCTAGGGCATCCAGTCAAAATGTGTTCCAGAGTGCAAATAGTTACTCCACACTGCCTGCAGGATGTGTCTTCCTCTTTATCCCAAATTTTAAGGATATTTGGAATTAGCAAGATGTCAGCAACAGGAGGAAGGAGAATTTTTAGTACAGCAGGGTTTCCTCCAGGACAGTGAATGCTCAAGAGCCTAATCCTACTGCCTCTGACAATGGATACAATAAATGAATTTCTTTCTCGCAATTCAAGTTTCCTTCCATTACAATCATCAGGCTAGATGTGACATAATTTGGTATATCTGTTCTATTATATCCAACAGTGTAGGCTCGTTGTTTCTTTGTCTTTTGATTGGATTCAAAAGACTTAAAAGGTAAAAAGATACAATCAATCCAATCAAACAATGTAAAAATATACATAATGAAGCTACACTAACATTATAAAAGAACAGATGTAGCAAGTTACAGCAGATCTTGTGTGAAATTCAAAGAATGAGAAAAAAATTTTCAATAAACCACATACTCTACATTATTACTAAGAACACAAAACGAGAGAGAGAGACAGACAGAAATGACACAGTATCAAGAATTTAAGCAAGGATAGAATCTAAAAGGTCTATTTAAAAAAATTTATACTTCAATAAAAAAAAAATGAATTAATTTACCTTGTTATTTTAGGAAATGGTGGACATTCTGAGGATGGCGGTGGAATATCTAGGTTTTTGTTACCTTTGTTGTTGAATATTTTAATAATTAAGTCAAGAATCTGAAGTAGGAGGAAGTAGAGAAATAAGATTACTGACAGTAAAACACATCTACAAGAATGTGTACAGTATACATGTGTGTACACACACACTCTCTCTCTCTTTCTCTCTCTCTCTTTCTCTCTCTCTCTTTCTCTCTATATATATATGTATATATATATATATATATCTATTTATATATATATATACACACACACACATACACAAATAAACTCTCCTTCTCATGTATAGGCATATATACACACACACTCATATACAAACATACATACACAGAACAGGCACAAAGGTAAACACACAAATATATATAGATATGTAATATATACTCAAGCGTACAGGTTTATTAATAGTCCAAGGACAAGCACTGAGAATATTTAAACCATCAAAGACAGCTGACAGTTCTTCAGAAGAACTATGGGTAACTTGGCTGAGTTTATTCTGAGAATGCATGGAATCTGCCAGACGGACCAGTTTAGCTGTGGAATAGATGACACAGAAGGGTTGAAAATACAGTGGATAGTTGAGTGTATAGTGGTGGAAAAGGTGAATGTGTGTGAGACCTTATACACATTCACATATATGTGTGAATCTATATGAGATCATGTGTAATCATGTGACACCATATGTGAGTGTGAGTTCATGTATATGCATGTGCTAGTGTTTGAGAGAGAGAGACTTTGTGACTGTGTGTGTGTGTGTATGTGAGATCATATGTGACTGTGTGCACATGTATGAGAGACACAAAAAGAGAAGACATAGAGAGAATTAGAGAGAGGCAGAGAAGATAAAAGGAAACGGCAGAGAGGGAGAGAGATCATCCCTATGACTAAAACTCTTGTCACACAAATAACCACTGTTTAGCAACAATACAAAAATGAGGGTCCAGGAAAGCTCTCTTTTCTGCTGATTTGAAAATATGTAGGAGAATGGATGAAGTGAAAGAGGTTTAATTTTTAAAGACACATTCATTCCATGTATACAAACTCACACATACTTATGTCTATGGAAGGATGAAAGGTAATTAAAGACTAGCAGAATTTCAACTCAGAATGTAGCAAGGTATAATTGAAATGCCACTAGGTATTTAATCCAATGCCGTACTTTTTCCAATCCATTTAAAACAAAGACAATAAAGATAAATGGTTTCAAATTGTGGCACAAAACCAGGAATTTAAGGGTGAGGAAGAGGTAAGTCAATTACATCAACCCCAGTGCTTAACTGGTACTTATTTTATCAATCCTGAAAGGATGAAAGGCAAATCAAGAGTTTAAACACAGAAAGTAAAGAATCGGAAGAAATGCCACTAAGCATTTTGTCCAACACAATAATAATTCTGCAAATATAACACCTTAACAACAATAACAATATTGGTAACAAAACATGAAAACTTAAAGAAAATACTCACTAGTGGCTAGCAGATTGGTTCCTAGGTTTTCCGATATCCATGGGACAGGTGGTACAAGCATTGGCAATGCTACTGTGTCAAACACCAGTTCTGATGTGCTGTTTGTTTGGAATATTTTCATTGTTTTTGGATGAGGCTGAATGATAAAGGATAATGTACATATACCACTGAACCAAAATGCATCTCCTCTAGGTTTACTCTGTTAGAAATCAACTGTGCTATGGCTCCCTCTCCATGACCTTCACAACCAGATCCAACAATTTGATTCCACTAAATTTCCTTTGTAGAAATTTACAATGACACTTCTATGCCAGTCATTGAGAATATCACCTTCCTATGTAACTTGATTAACTACTCAGGTGGTAATCATTTATCCTGTTTCACCTCATATTTTGAGTATCTCCAGGACTATCGTGGATGGTGTGTGTTAGTGTGTGTGTGTGTGATCATTATCATCATCATTGTCATCATTTAACATTTATAATGTTGTAAATGTCCTGAAAACTCCTCACAGCTTTGACTTTGTTATCTCATTTTGTCTAATATATATATGCATGCTAAATACAAGACCCACATTAGACTCCTCACTTGTGTCATTATCAAACCAAGAGTTTAACTATGGTCTGTCCATAGCACTTATTTAGCGTTTCCTGCCACTCTTTGGGTTTTCTAGATACCAATGTCTCTCATATATATATATACTGAGACCCCTTCGGTCATGACTGACCATGGGATTGCACCTTGTCCGGGCAAGGTTGTTTATGGAAGACTAGCAGTTGCCCATGCATACCAGCCTCCCCTCTCCACGCCACCAGTGTTATCCAAGGGAAAGGCATAGGCCGATATGGCTTGGCACCTGTGACGTCGCAACTCATTTCTACAGCTGAGTGAACTGGAGCAACGTGAAATAAAGTGTCTTGCTCAAGAACACAACATACAGCCCGGTCCAGGATTCGAATTCACAACCACACAATCATAAGCTCGACGCTCTAACCACTGAACCATGTGCCTTCACTCATGTATATATATATAGACAAAGGCAGGTTAACTAGGAAGTTAGTCAAAGGCAGGTTAACTAGGAAGTTAGTAGCAATATCAAAGGCAGGTTAACTAGGAAGTTAGTTTTTGTATGTGGCAGATGTTCAAGTGCAATAAACACTGTAAACAAACAGGAAACAACTTCTGTCTCATTCCAGGGAGAAAAACTAGAGGTAGTTGATAGCTTCCGCTATCTGGGTGACCAAGTTAGTAGTGGGGGAGGGTGCACTGAAAGTGTAGCTGCTAGAATAAGAATAGCCTGGGCAAAGTTCAGAGAGCTCTTATCTCTGCTGGCGACAAAGGGACTCTCACTCAGAGTAAAAGGCAGACTGTATGACGCATGTGTACGAACAGCCATGCTACATGGCAGTGAAATATGGGCTGTGACTGCTGAGGACATGCGTAAGCTCGAAAGGAATGAAGCCAGTATGCTCCGCAGGATGTTTAATGTCAGTGTTGTGATATTAGGATTTTTATTATTTTTAAATAAAAGTTCATCAAAATATTTCTGTCATTTATGATTTGCATATATATATATATATATATGATGGCCGTCCACTCGTGACCGAGGAAGACCATTGCCAACCTTCAGGAACATTCTGCGCTCCAGTACCAACTTACATTTTGCATTTACGGCTCCGTTGGTGGCTAATGAGCCCTGCTCTTGATAAGCATACACGACTGCAAACATTGCAGATTAAGCTTTCCCCATTCACTATACGAGCCGTGCACTTTCGCGCAGCTCGCTTAAGTTCTTCATGCTGGATATGTGCTCTCTCAAAAGTGTTGATCTCCTCCTTAACCTGCTTCCTCCATCTGTGGCAACGACAGGCATTGTTCTACCAGTCAGTGTCCTGCATATCACAGGCCTTTAATGAGGACTTGACACAGTCCTTAAAGCACAGCCTTGGTTTCTGCAGAGTCTCCTTCCATTCACAAGTTCTCCATGGAGTATCTGCTTAGGAATCCTGCTATCCTTTATTCTAATAAGGTGTCCAGTCCAATGTAACCGGTGCTTGTACACCATTGCCTCAATACTCAAGATATCAGCTGTCCTCAGGATCTGTGTGTCCGGAATCTTTGAGGTCCAGCCAACATTGAGAATGTGCCTGAGACATCTCTGATAAAAGCGTTCAAGGACCCTTACCTGACGTTTGTACAGAGTCCATGTTTCACACGAGTAGAGGAGTGATATCAGTACACACACACGCACACACACATATATATATACATATACATATATATATATATATATATATATATATATATATATATATATACATACATATGCACATTAGTATTTCGCTTAGGCATTGTGATACTAATAACTTGGTCTTAGAACTCAATATACATATGCTTCATAATGAAGTAGCAGTCAAGTATAGAGCAGTAATAAGAAACTTGAATGACAAAGTATTAAGCAATTATGTTATGGACTTCCTTTCCTACATACATGTATGCTTTCTCGTTGATTATTGCTTTTCTATGGGTGTGTATATATATATATATATATATATATATATATATATATATATATATATATATATATATATATATATATATATATATATATATATAGATATATATATATATATCAGGCGCAGGAGTGGGTGTGTGGTAAGTAGCTTGCTTACCAACCACATGGTTCCAGGTTCAGTCCCACTGCGTGGCACCTTGGGCAAGTGTCTTCTACTATAGCCTCGGGCCGACCAAAGCCTTGTGAGTGGATTTGGTAGACGGAAACTGAAAGAAGCCCATCGTATATATGTATGTGTGTGTGTGTATATGTTTGTGTGTCTGTCTTTGTCCCCCCAACATCACTTGACAACTGATGCTGGTGTGTTTACGTCCCCGTAACTTGACGGCTCGGCATAAGAGACCGATAGAATAAGTACTAGGCTTACAAGGAATAAGTCCTGGGGTTGATTTGCTAGAAGAGATGGTGCTCCAGCATGGCCACAGTCAAAAAGTATATATATATATATATATATATATATATATATATATATATATATAAATGTAAATGTTTTCCCAAATAAAATGGCAATTCACCAGCCCCAATTTCTGGCCTCCTAATTCCCCTGATTGAAATCCCATGGATTACTACGTGTGGGGTGTTAAAATGTTGGGGTGCAACTAAGAAAGATACCAACTGCTCTGCCTGCAATACCAAGATCAATAAGGTGTTCAAAGATCTTCCCAGGGACTCAGTGAGGAATGCATGTGCCAGGCTCCAAAGCCATCTTGAGGCTGTGGTGGAAGCTTATGACTGCTACTGTTATCTGCCAGCCATAATCTAGTTGATATTGTTTGATTTTTTCACAAAGTATTTTTTAATGGGATATTGTTTTCTTTTCTGTCAAATTTAGCCCAAACACCAGCGTGCATGCGTGTGTGTGTATTTGTGTGAGTATGGGTTTGTGTGTGTTTCCTTGTTTTGACATCACAAGATAGTCGTAAATAAGTCTTCCTGTCAAACAAGCATGGTCATTCATTTTCAATATTCTACAAAACATGTCTGGTCATGGAGAAATATTACCTTGCTTAGAAACAATAAATTGTTTGACCCATGCAAACATGGAAAAGTGAACATTAAAACAACAATGATGATGATGATGTATATATATATATATATAGATATAAAGAGAGAGAGAGAGCAGTACATATACATATATCATCATCATCTATATATATACATACATGTAAATCATGACATGTTCAGGTGAATAGCATGGACCTGAACTGGGCAGATACAAGGTATATATAGGATAATGAATCTAAAGACAATACCCAGTTATTTGCCCCTAACTATCTATTGTCTGCCATAAGCCTACAGGATAAGAGATAACTTGGAGCAACAAAACAACAACAAACCTTAACTTCTTCCTTTGTAATGAAGCTGTAATTCCGATAAACTGTGTAAAAGGCTGGGATGTGTTTTTGACTGGAAAAATACAAATGATATGTGAGTGTGTGTATGAGAGAGAGAAAGAGAGATAGATGGTCTGTAAACTGTTCACTGGGATCTTATCAGTTACACAACATTATGTCACCCACCAACATATTTCCATATACAATGAAAGCTGTTTATTACAATCATAGATATTATCAATCAGTTATTATCATGATAATTAGTTGATCTCAAACTTGCTATTTGTTTAATGTTGTTGGTTGGTTATTCTTATCAAAATCAGTTGATCTCAAAATTTTTTATTTGTTTAATGTTATTAACTAATTATTGGCCATAAAAATTAATTGGTCCTAATCTCTGGTTACTAGTTGGTTATTGTACTAAAAAGGTTTTATCCTGGAGTGATTGCAATAAGTGGCTTCCACAGTAAATACAATAAAAACAACTAAGTGCAACATACCTGTTACTTTTGTCTTTGTCTTGGTTCAGCTCAATATGTAAGTCATATAGAATTATGTCAAACAGAATCCTTCCAACCTGAAAGACAAAAACTAACATCAAACGAAGGTAAAATTTAAAAAATGAGCTGACATAACAAAGGAGAGAAATAGTTTAACAGAAAACCAAGACATCATAGTGGTTTTCATAAAACATCTAGCATTGTTCATTACATAAGTTTGTCTGTAAAACAGTGCTATATGTATCAGTGATAAATGAATCATTTCCACACGCTTCGTAAATGGAATAAATGGTAGATTCAAAAGCAAAACTTCCACTATCATGTATTTTCTTGATCATCACTACCTTATCTTAAAGAGAATACTTTCATCATCATCATCGTTTAAACGTCCGCTTTCCATGCTAGCATGGGTTGGACAATTTGACTGAGGACGGGAGAACCAGATGGGTACACCAGGCTCCAATCTGATTTGGCAGAGTTTCTACAGCTGGATGCCCTTCCTAATGCCAACCACTCCGAGAGTGTAGTGGGTGCTTTTACGTGCCACCGGCACAAGGGCCAGTCAGGCAGTACTGGCGACGGCCACACTCAAAATGGTGTATTTTACGTGCCACCTGCACAGGAGCCAGTCCAGTGCTCTTCTATCCCTAGTTTCCTCATTGACCACCAGATGAGGGATCGGGGGACCCTGTCAAAGGCTTTCTCCATGTCAACGAAAGCCAGGTACAGAGGTTTATCCTTGGCTACGTATTTCTCCTGCAGCTGTCTTACCAGAAATATAGCATCGGTGGTGCTTTTCCCTGGCACGAACCCAAACTGCATCTCATCTAAACTGACTCGCTCCCTAATTAGTTGGCCTATGACCCTCTCCATGATTTTCATTACCTAATCTAACAACTTGATACCTCTGTAATTATTTGTATCTAAAGAGTCACCTTTGCCTTTGTAGCAGTTGACTATGGTGCTGCTACACCAGTCATTGGGTATGACTCCTTCGTGTATCACCTGGTTAACAATACCGGTGACTAGGCTATAGCCAACACTGCCAGATATTTTGAGCATCTCTGCAGTGATTCCTGATGGGCCAAGGGCTTTCCCTGTCTTCATACTCTTAATTGCTTTATCGACCATGGTACTGTTAACTCGGATAGCTGGTCCCTCTGTTGGGTCAACATTCGGCAGACTCTCTTTCTCCCATTCAGTCTCTTTATTGAGTAATCTTTCGTAGTGGCGTCTTTAAACCTCTTTCTTTGCAGCCTCGTTTAGTGCAAGTGTACCATCATCCATGCGAACACATTTCTCTCCTACGACATCACGATTCTCTCTCACACACTGTCTTGCAACACGAAATACCTCAAGTCTTTCATCCTCACAGCACAGAACATTGGCAAATTTTTTCTTATCTGCTTCCCCTCTGGCTAAATAAACCTGTCACCTAGCTTCCCTTCTGGCAGTCTGATACATTTCCCTGCTACCACTGTTGTTCCAGTCCTTCCAAGCCTGTTTCTTTTGTCTAATAGCCCTGTCAACAACATTGTTCCACCACCACGTTATTTTGGGTCGAGTGGGGACTTTGCACCATCCACAGATCTGGTCAGTGGCCCTCAGCAGGTTGTCCCGTAGAAACCTCCAGTTGTCTTCTACATCGTGTGAAGCTATATCCCCCTCTATTTCGTCAAAGGCTTCGAGTAATAAGTCTCTAAATCTCTGTCCATTCGCAGGATCTTTGAGCTTCCAGACCCTTCTCCTCCAAGCTGGTCGTCTCCTGGGCAACCACTTGACCCTAATCCTGAAGTCACTAACTACTAGTCTATGTTGTGGAGTACATTCTTCGCCTGGGAAGGTTTTGGCATTTATAAGCAGCCATCTTTCCCTGTTCCTGGCGAGGATGTTGTCAATTTGGCTAGTGTGTCTGCCAGAACGGTAGGTGACTAGGTGACTGGCAGGTTTCCTGAAGTTAGTATTGCAGACTATAGGGTCATGTGCATCACAGAATTCCAGCAGCCTGGTTCCCTCCTCATTGCGGGAACCAAAACCATAGCCTCCATGTACGCCATGGAAGCCCCCTGAATGTTGTCCAACATGATCATCGAAGTCACCAGCCACAAAGAGTAGGCCCCTGTCATTTGTCGACGAGGTAATCTGTAAGAGAGTGTCATAAAATCGGTCTTTCTGTCCGTCGGGTAGCCCGGGCTGAGGGGCATAGGCCGAGATAATGGTTGCTAACCCATGGTGAAGGACTAATCTAATCTTAAGTATTCTATCGCATACTCTAGCTACCTCGATTATCTTATCCACCCATTTCTCTGCAAGAAGTATACCCACGCTCCCGACCCCGTCTGTGTTCCCTGCCCAGAAAATCTTGTACCTGTGAGGAACCTCCTCTCCACCTTACTTCTTGGAGGCAGCAGATATCGACACATCTCCTTTCAAGCATCTCAACAATCTCACCAGACCTACCTTTCAGTGTGCCGACGTTGAGAGTGCCAATCCTGAGGGTGTGGGAGGTATGGGCCCGTGGAAACCTCTTACCTACTTGACAATTGCATTTCTAGCTCTGTCTTCAAGGAAGCTTTACTTCTTGGACTCACGTTTTTGTGCGCAACAATGTTGTTAAACTTCCGTTAACAGCACTGTATGCAAGTCCTTTCCATTTTCTTTCACACATGGATAAATTTTTCATTATAGACCTTAATGGTCATAAAGACACTATATCAGTGAATAGACTAAAAAAAACCTTCATAGAGAAGACTGTCCCTGTTCCCACTGCAGATGACACACACACAGCATTACAAACACGGCCCACACACCCACCTTCACATTCCATGACTACCATTGGGATCAATCAAGTACCAGACAAGGATTCTGGATTATTTTTCCATGTTTTTTACTTAATTTTTGAGAATGGTCAGGTTCATTTTTAGCATTCTCATTTGTGAGTTTATTTCAGATATTCTTGTTTTAAAAATCATCTCTGGCTAATCATTGAGAGGACATTGGTGTTTCCTTGGCAGAGGTTTGTGCTCTCTGAGTGCTCTTGTTGTTATTATTGTCAAACTGGCAGGACCTTTACCATGTTAGACATCATTTCTTCTAGTTTTTTACATTCTGAATTCAAATTCGATCAAAGTTGATTTTGCTTTTCATCCTTTCAGGGTTGATAACAAAGTACCAGCCAAGTACTGGGTTTGATGAAATCAACTAACCCACTCTCCAGAAGTTATTAGCCTGGTACCAAAATTAGAAACAACAATATAGCAGAATTGCTAGAGCATTAGAAAAATATTTTTGGCATTAGATCCGACCCACTACATTCTAAATTCAAATCACATTACAGTCAACTTTGCCTTTCATCGTTTTGGGGTACTTATTTTAATAAATACCGATCAAATACTCGGGGTCAATCTAATTGATCAATTCTCTTCCCCTCAAAATTACTAACTGTGCTAAAATTAGTGCTTATGGCAGAAAGATGGCAGAATTGTTAGAGTGCCAGACAAAATGGCTTTTGAAGTTCTGAGCTCAAACCATGCCATGGCCAATTTGCTTTTCATAATTTTTAAGGTCTATTAAATAAAGTACCAGTCAAATACTTGCCTTTCACTCTCAAAACTGCTGCCAATATTATTATTGTTGCTGTTATTATTTGTCATTTTATGTCTTAGTCAGAAGAGGAAATGCAGTGTCCATAACATTTTTGCAGGATTTACAAGAATGTTTCCAATAAGGGGAAAATCTTGATATTAACAAATCAAAGATCTGATCTCTATGCTAACATCAGATTGAGCTCTACTAAAGGCATATCCAAGAGACAGGTGAATTGAATTAAGTGATGGATTAAGTTCATCACCCCAATAACAGGTAGTCCATCTGGTGAACTTTGGCATAGTCTTTGCCTACACCAGAGGTTCTCAACCATTTTTTATCTATGGACCCCTTTGTTTATCATTTTATTCTGGTGGATCTCCATAGCCATTTGATGTTTAAAAGTTAATTTTATAGATACTTCTTTCAAAATTTGTATTTTGCTATTCACACACTCAGTTGTACAAGTTGAACTATGTAAAATGTTAGTCATTTCTTGCAATACATACATATAAATCAAAACTTTTCATGGACCCTTAAAATACTACTGTGGATCGCCAATTTACTATTTTGCTAGTGTGAACCCCACAAAATTTTAAATGGACCCCCTAGGGTCATATGAACCTCTATTAAGAACCACTGGTCAACACAATTTCATTCACAAGGGCCTAGGAAGACCTAATAAAAATACACTGTAATAGATGATACTTGTCCAAGGTACCACACAATGAGACTAAACTCAGATTCATGAGTTTGTGAAGCAAATTATTTAACCACAAACCTACACCTATGTGTAGATTCAGGTCATTTCTAACAAAAGAGACCCATAGAACAAGTACAATCCACAGATTCAATATTTCAAATATATTCAGCATGCAACTATTCAAGACCATACACAGTGCACTGTAATACTTTAATTGAGTTGTGTAGCCCTTGGTTAGTCAACTCAGCTCAAGTAAAAAAAGTGGTGGTTAGTTGCAGAGAGCACAAGCATAGTCATGATTACAAACTGAAGCATCACAGTGGGCAGAATCTGGAGTGGAAGTGTGCAACAATGTTAAGTAGACCTAAAGTAAAAACATCAAGCAGACCAAGAACACACAGGTCAAGAAGAAATAGAATACACCACACAAATTTTACAAACAAATGAAGCACACACAGAGGTAGTTAGCTAAGTGAATTAATGTAACACACATTGTCATATCTACACCTCTTTGATGAAGGAGGTGATGATAATGAGGAGGATGATCTCTTGTCTTGTGTCATGTATGTAAAAAAATTATTTTTGTAAAAATCAATTAACTTAACCTCAGTTTATTACTAGTACCACTCTCTCCACCAACCTGATCAAAACATTTGATGTGAAATATATAAATTACTACTGCTGATGATAGTGATGATAACAGTGGAGATGATGGTGATGACACTGATAATGATAACAAAGACAAGAATCTATATATTAATACACTAAGGCCAAATACATTATGTAGCCATATAGTTAGTTGAAGGGAGAGGTGAAGAGCAAGAGTAAAAGAGGAAGAGAGTTAATGGAAGCGAAAAATGAATAGAAAGAGAGAGAGAGAGAAATGATAACAATGTGAAGAGGAGAATTACATGTTTGTTGAAGTTAGAGGTAAAGAAAAAAAAGAGAGTGAAATATGAAGTGTTCAGCAGGGGGAAATTTTAAACATCATATATCATTGTGACTGACAAAAGAATAACATTTTAACATTCAATTTTTGATATTTTCTATCTGTCAATCTATTTAGCTATCTATCTATATTGACAATTACATCAGTGGGTGGACAATGGAAAGAAAGCATATATTAGATATAATAATAAAACGATGAAAGTAAACAAAGTTTGTTTTAGAAGCACTGAGATGTATTGAAAGATACAGAAATAATTTTTTTTTTTATTCTCAAATGCGTGATAATGCTAATAAATAACGTGATCAGGATAAATTATCCATACATTGCAGAAAAATACGTTACCGGCCAGTCATGAAACTCGAACTCACATCCCTGTGATTATGTGTCGAGTGCTTTACCATTAAGCTAAACTACCCAGTAACGAATTCTTCAGCAATTTTAGAACTTATAAATTTAGTTTCATAAGACGCTCACGTAAAATTCAACTTATGATGAAAGTAGACAAACACAATATTTATTAGCATTATCATGCGTTTGAGAATAAAAAATAATAATTTCTGTATCTTTCAATACATCTCAATGCTTCTAAAATAAACTTTGTTTGTTTACTTTCATCGTAAGTTGAATTTAACGTTAGCGTTGTATGAAGCTAAATTTATAAGTTCTAAAATTGCAGAAGAATTAGTTACTGGGCAGTTTAGCTTAATGGTAAAGCACTTGACGCGTAATCACAGGGATGTAAGTTCGAGTCTCATGGCTGGCCTGTAACGTATTTTTCTGCAATGTATGGATAATTTATCCTGATCACGCTATTTATTAGCATTATCACGTGTTTGAGAATAAAAAAAAAAAAATTTCTGTAATAATAAACTTATAAATAGAAAATAGATTTTTCAATGAAAGCAAAATAACTTAGCAAAATAGTCTTGGTTGGCAAACAACTTTGACTGAGCTTTGTTACTAAAAACTGTGGTGGTGGTGGTGGTGGTGGTGGAGATGAGTGAATAGTGAAAAAGAAGTAGTAAGTGCAATTATTTATCGTCTGCTCACTTGAAAATTGATATTTGTTTTTAAAATATGAATGATAATGTAAGCTAAACAAAAGAAAGAATGAGAGGGCATAGGCAACAATGTAAAGAGAAGCAGAGAAGTGAATCACTAGAAGAAGCATGAGGACTGCAGCGTAAAAGGGAAAATATGAACAAAGAGAATATAGTGAGCATTTACAACAGACAAGAGAATGTCTGATAAAATAGAAAATGAAAATGAGAATGTCAAAAAATTTGTAAACATATGATTGAAAGTTACATCATTGGTGACATGAATATCCTCTGTAATCATTGTGAAACTCTTAGATTTATAAATGAACCTTTCAACTCTTGAGAGAATGAGAAAGTCATGCTCCATCAATTACAACCTTATCCAGAACTGAAAGGTTTTTTAAAATTAAATTAATGCAGAATATACAATTTCAAAAGAAACACTAATTTTTATGGTTCTATATAAACTTCCAACTATCTAAATAAATTCCACAGATACTGCTAGTAATAATGATAATTATGAAAATAACAATAAAGATGAAGATGATGATGATAATGTTAACATGGATTATGACAATGAAAACAATAATGCTGAAACTTAGAGTTAAAGACAAAGAAAGGGTGTTGTAACATTCATACTTTCCTCAAAGTCACCCTTTATTGAGGTATACTACTTACTCCTTTAATTACATGAAGAGGCCATGTTTTGAGAGGAACATCCTGCAAGAACAAATTAATAAATGAAAAAAATGATAAGTTATAAATAAGAGAAGATGAAAATAAAAATAGAAAACATAAATAAGTATTAATTTGATAGAGAAAATGACATGTCCACATTGTGAACCCGTTGTAACTTGTAACTGTTGTATCCTTTACATGTTGGTAAATTAATAGACCCACTTTGGTAATCGCAGCATCACTATTAGCTCTGCCAGACACAACTCTCAACACAGTCTAACACATACTGTCTGTACCATTATTATTAATTCCCTACATCTCCCTTTTTAAGTTTTTCTTAAGAAGTGACATTTTATTTAGCAATATTTTTTTTTATTCACCCCACCTCCCTTTTCTGAGGTTTTTTTTTTTGTACAATTTAATATTTTTGCTCTTGGCATCTATTTTCAGGAACTCTGTGTTTTCATTTCCTCTCACTTGTACATCTGGGTTCAATCACCTGCAGTGCCTCATCAATGTTTTTGGTAAAAAAAGATAAAGTTTGCTCAATGTATATCCCCATTATGCAAATTACCTACAACACTACTGGAGTAATGGAATACAAAGTGACAGAGTGCAAAGTAGCAGGATTGAGTAAATAGAAAATTGAAAGGTTGGTCTGAATAGTGGAGGTCATGCTCTCTCTTACATATGCTCATACACACTCAATTGTTTACATATAAACACAAGAGAGAAGAGAGGATGGAAAGAGATAACTCTGAAGCAATGTGGATGCAATGGCAAGGGTAACAACAGCAACAATACCAATCACAACAATAACAACAATGACAATAATAATAAGAATTTCAAGTAAAGTACTTACAGCCACTGTCATACATCAGAGGTAAAGGGTGTTATTGCTCATTTCCTGTGACAAGTTTATAATGAAGGCTTCAAATAACCAACTCTTAAGAAGACAGACAAACCAGGTGTGTGTAAAAATTTCCATAGTCTGTAGTGAGCAACTCACAGTGTACCTGCTCCCCTCACAACTTTTCATTTGTATATGCCCACCATCAATTGCATAGTTACCTATTCACACCCGTGCATACAATGCTAGTCCTAAACATCAATACACTCATACTCAAATTCCCTCCTTACTATTATACCATATGGTAACTAAACTTCTTAAGTTGCTACTACTACTCTTCTATTCTGCCCATGCACATACCCACAGTAGCAAAGAAGCATATAAGTTTGAATTCACATAAACAATGGTAGAATATTCAAGTATTTTATGTAAGTTCAGTGGATCCAGTAAGTTAATTGGCCTACTGAATCTGAAGTTGTAGGAGATGCAAAATGCATTCTGCAGAAGGGTGGATATTACATATGTCTGTTATCTCAAAGTTAGAAAGTTTGATTTAAAAGAGATTTGGTTGCTACTTCTCGGAGGTCAATTGACCTCACTGACTTGAGGAACACATTTTACAATGCTATGTAAAACATAACGGAGGAAATTATGTAAAAGTATCAAAGCAAGACAATTTACCAAAGATGGCCCATCACAGTGTTTCTTCATCAGGTTCAACCAAATAAGTCGATGATTGACCAATTCTGGTTGTTTTTCATTGTATTTTTCAATATACTCATTGTATAAGTGGACAGTCTGCAGTAAAAATAAAAAAAGAAATATATAAGTGTGACATACATTGGTTTCAAATTTTGGCACAAAGCCAGCAAGCTCAGGGGAGGAGGTAAGTCAATTACATTGACCCAGCTTTCAACTGGTACTTATTTTATTGAGCCTAGAAGAATGAAATGCTAAGTCAACTTTGGCAGAATTTGAATGCAGAATGTAAAGAGAAACAAAATGCCACTAAGCATTTCACCCAGCATACTAACAATTCTGTCAGCTTTCCACCTAAATGTGACATGTATTGCTTTGGCTAAACATTAACATATCTTTAGTTATATCATCATCATTTAACATCCACTTTTCCATTCTTGCAGGACAGAGACAAGATTTGTTGATGTAGATTTTCTACAACTAGATGTCCTCCCTGTCCACATTCCTCACCTGTTTCCAAGCAAGGTAATATTTCCATGACCAGACATGTTTTTTATGAAAGCCTAGAAGCAAACAACATCACTTGTATGACAATGATGCTCATTTACAACCACTATCTGGACAAAAGTTTCACACAAGCATGCATACATATATATACATGTGACAGGCTTCTTTCAGTTTCCATCTACCAAATCCACTCACAAGATTTTGGTCAGCCAAGGTGTTGTGCAGTGGGACAAATCTCAAGACGATATAATTGAGAATCAAGCTTCTTAATCACACAACCACACCTGTTATAATTTGTTGAACAGAAAAAAGGTAAAGAAGACATGGGCACAGGAGTAGTGAGGGATGATCTCAGGATGCTGAGCCCTACAGAGGGAGTGCTGAAGCAGCTTCATGCAGCATGGAAAATTTGAATGTATCACTAATACTGGAGATGGAACAGAAAAAAAAAAAAGAAAAGAAAAAAGCATAAAAAGTAAGAAAATGAAAAATATGTGGAAATAAATAGGTTTTACCTTTTTGGAAACTAAAGAGTTGATTTTATCTTCAATAAGAAAGCGATAGTAAACTTTGTTGCCCATACGTAACCAGAGGAAATTGAGGCTAGGGCTGAATGCTTCTGAATCACTAGCCAAACGCTGAGCTTCCTGCAGAAATAAACATCACATTATATGGAAATATATATATATATACTATGGTTATGACTTTTTCACAACCTAATAACCCTATACTGTAATTCAATGAATAATTTCATAAAAGTCAGGAAACTAACATTTATTTTGCTTCATTTGAAAAAATGTTACCCCCAACTTAAGAAATCGATCACCACTTCTGGTCCAAATCATGCAAAATTCTAGCAGGGTTCATGACATCTGCTCAAGTGTTTACCAAACTTGGTGTGCTGACTCAATGCAATGCAGAAATAGTATATCTGAAATTTCACCTTTCTAGTTGAAGTAGTTTCGGAGTTATGGACTTTTAAAAGTGTAACAAACTCATAAGAGGCGGAGAGAGAACGTAAGTTCGTTTGCCCGAACATGAGAAATTATTGATTTCTCATTGGTTAAAAATTACTGCCCATATACGAATTCTGAACTTCGTTGAAGAAGTTTTTCATGGGGTACGGTTCTAGGAAGTAGTTATAAAAACCCTAATTTTCGGCAAACTCTCCAGTGATCGTTGGGTTGCTACTAAAATCCACGGCACTCACCCTCTTGAGTATCGCCTAATATTTATGCCGTGTTCAATACTCAAATCCGACAATATTTAATTGTTGTGAACCCTTATAGCTAGAATGAAAGATTAGTTAGTATAAATCTAAGTCGTAATTCTCTACGACGAAATGACTTTATTTCTAAATGTACTATAAATGCCAAAAATGTACATAATAAATTAATGTAGAAATTTAATTCCTTTTACTTCTCATTTTTTTCAACTTGTTGAATTTATTTCTGTATATTAATGAAACAGTATTTTTTTTAAGTGTAACAGTCAAAAAAATATAATCTGTATCTTCAACATACATGTACGTATGAACGCACATTCAGCGTCTTGGTATGTATACATCATAACATTTACGCAGCCTAAACTAAGAGTTATGCTTAGTGATAAATACTTATAATTAAGTTATAAGTAACGAGATTATCATTATAGCTTTTAATTAAGAAACTATAATATTTGTTATAACTTACGATCGGAAACATTGTAAGTAGAGATATAGTATATATCTCACTATCCGACCTATTACCACAAAAGTATAATCATTAGATGGCACTAGATTCACACTTCAGTATTTTCACTACCTAAATCTTTGTAAAAGCAAGAGAGATGTGAAATAAAAGTGTATTTATACATTTTTAAAATTACTAAATTGAAATTGCACTATGCAAAGGTTCAAAACAGCTATTTTAAGACAGAGGCCACTACAAGCATTCGATACCATACAAAATTAAAAACAATACATATTTTTTTACTTTATAGGATTAATTCCAGTTTTAAATATATAGGAAAAAGGGTGCTGGATGTTAGTAAATTTTAAACATAACAAAGAATTAATATGATTTGTTAGATAAAATAAATCGAAGCTGAAGTTTCTCCTTTTTACAAACATCATAAAGATCTTGAAGGCACCTGATTGCTCATTCTGCACTCTAATTTCTTCTGGGAATTTTGATGGTTCTCAACTTCAAAAGTTTTTTACAGAGTTCAATGCTTTTCTATGAACTTGCAGACTCTCACATAACTTCTGATAATCATGTGCATTAAACATTTGGTCAGTAAACCAAAAATTTGCCTAGCTGTAAATGATGAATCAACAAACATTGAGAAGCAAAACTCTTTTCTCTGGTAAAAGAATAAATGCCAAAAAAGCTAGTATTGCTCGAGAATTCTCTCTTGTATTACTTAAGTTGGGTATTTTTTGAAACTTTACAGTAGGAAATTTTCCAATTTCTTCAAAGAAACGTAAAACACTGGTCAAATGAAATAGAAATTTTATGTCATCTCACCATCCTGCTGATTCAGTAAAATTTTTTTCACCATTGTTGAAATTAGCCAGGAGTTTCTTGTAATTACTTAGAAGCTCTGGGATGAATGCATATTCAATATTGGGAGATGACTTTTTTCTCGAAGTTTGTTATCCATTACAACATGAAGAACTCTATCAAGGATATAATACTGACAACCAATAAATTGCAGTTCTTTCAAACCTTATTGAGCAAAGTCTTTGCAACTGAATGACAATGCCATTTCTTTTCCCAATATTCACACTCATTGTATCAGCAACAATCATCTTTACACAGTTCCATAAATTGAATTCATCTAAATCAGCTGTTATTCCTTTCACAATAGTATCGGTTTTTCCCTTTGGTAATTGGAGTGCTTCTGACTTAACTTCTCTCTGTTCATTCTTTAAAACTAGCACTTGGTATACTTGATAATTAATATGTTTACCATCAACATGCAATGAACAGTTTTCTAAATGTACTGTTTTCTCCATTTTCCTTTTCAGTTTAACAGTTTCTTTGATAGTCGATCTGAAAATACCAGATTGGGAAGAAGTCTCGACATTGATTCCATCTTGAGATAATTGTTGACAAACTGTTGTTGCTTTTAGGGTTGATAGCTTGGAAGATATTACTAACTTGGTTGCAGTTCCAGTTTTGCTATACTTCCTCCTTGTTTGCACGGATTCTTCATCTGATTTTTCAGACTCTTGATATTCACTTTCAGTCTCTGCCTCAAATGTTGACAATGACACTGGAGTTGCTCTGGTTAAAGTTGGCATTAAGGATACTTTTCTGCTTTTGGATGGGTGGATAGTTTTGGAATTGGCTGCCTTACCAGTTGCATACCCAACCTGTCCCTTGCTTTCAATTTGAAGATAATATAACCTTCTATCGTCACTGCACAGCCATTTCTTTTGTGATGTCAAAAATTCTTTTCAATAAATTGTATTTTCCTTTTTACATATTTATTGTAGGTATTCAGCACTTTTTCTACTTTGCTTGTACATTTTGAATTGATAAATATGGGAAACTTAATTTCTTTTGCCATAAAAAAGTTACTTATTTCAAAATTTCCTTTATTATTTCTTTCACTCTTTTGATGGTACCTCCAAGGAACAGATAGCAATCAACAATTTGAAGTTTCATTGGTATCCTGCAGTTGCTTTCCTAAGAATGCTCTTCCAGAGGAACAGGTGTTCTTTTCCTATGTGAGTCTTGAAATTGCACAAGATTCTTCGTCCAGATTTTTTTGTTTCTTTGAGTGACACAAGCACTCCTCTTATGAGACATTATTTTAGATACTCCAGTTGGATAAGCCTATTATTCTGAAAAACAGTTAATGTAGTCAGAGCTTTTAGCGTCACAGAAATAAAAAGGAGAGGAAGAGGATATCTCCTAAAGCAGGGCCTAAGTGGTAACAAATTAAAAACTCTATAACTCCTAAAGTACTGAAACTTGAAATTTGAGATAGACTGCTTCTGCATTGCATTAAGTCAGCACACCAAGTTTGGTAAAAACTTGAGTAAGCATTATGAACCTCCACAGCCCTAGAATTTGGCATGATTTGGGTCAAAAGTGATGTTAGATTCCTTCAGTTAGGGGTGACGTTTTTCTAAAAAAACTTAAAATAAAAATTATTTTCCCTCCTTATATGAAATTGTTCATCGACTTTCAATACAGGAATTTGCTTACTTCCAAGGCAGTCAAAAGGTCATAGCCCTATATATATATATATATATATATATATATATATATATATATATATATAAAGTGAAGTATATTTGCCATTTAAATGTGGCTGACCCCTAAGGGTGGATGTTACTGTTGCTTTTAGCCCCAGGAGAACATCTCCTCCAGCTGGCTTATCGACACACATCTGTGTCCTGTCTATTTTTGACAAGGGAAGTTATCCCTCCCATCTTGGTCTGCGATACGTACGGACCCGAGTTTCAGGGTTATTTCCCTTCTTCAGCGTACGATAATCGCCGACCTTCGATGAGAAGGACAATCCCTTGGCAAAATATAAGTCTTTTTCCAGTGAAGTTATTCACTGATATTGAAAAAGTGAAAACAAGCAATGTTAAATCTCTGAACGAGGTATTAACAGTAACTGCACGATAAAGTGAAGTATATTTGCCATTTAAATGTGGCTGACCCAAATATACTTCACTTTATCGTGCAGTTACTGTTAATACCTCGTTCAGAGATTTAACATTGCTTGTTTTCACTTTTTCGATATCAGTGAATAACTTCACTGGAAAAAGACTTATATTTTGCCAAGGGATTGTCCTTCTCATCGAAGGTCGGCGATTATCGTACACTGAAGAAGGGAAATAACCCTGAAACTCGGGTCCGTACGTATCGCAGACCAAGATAGGAGGGATAACTTCCCTTGGCAAAAATAGACAGGACACAGATGTGTGTCGATAAGCCAGCTGGAGGAGATGTTCTCCTGGGGCTAAAAGCAACAGTAACATCCACCCTTAGGGGTCAGCCACATTTAAATGGCAAATATACTTCACTTTATCATGCAGTTACTGTTAATACCTCGTTCAGAGATTTAACATTGCTTGTTTTCACTTTTTCGATATCAGTGAATAACTTCACTGGAAAAAAACTTATATTTTGCCAAGGGATTGTCCTTCTCATCGAAGGTCGGCGATTATCGTACGCTGAAGAAGGGAAATAACCCTGAAACTCGGGTCCGTACGTATCGCAGACCAAGATGGGAGGGATAACTTCCCTTGGCAAAAATAGACAGGACACAGATGTGTGTCGATAAGCCAGCTGGAGGAGATGTTCTCCTGGGGCTAAAAGCAACAGTAACATCCACCCTTAGGGGTCAGCCACATTTAAATGGCAAATATACTTCACTTTATCATGCAGTTACTGTTAATACCTCGTTCAGAGATTTAACATTGCTTATATATATATAGTTTTAGGGAAAAGAACCATGCACATTTATGAATTTGTTTTGCAAGATTCCTGATGTGAAATGAACTAGGCAGAGTAGGAGGGTACACATAGATGGAAAGGATCACTAAAGAGGTCACAGATGTGTGACAGAAGATTTCCAGACAATGAACATAAGATAAAATAATAATAATAATAAATGAGTGGAGAATGAATATATAGTGTGTATTTATTTGACAAAAAAAATTTTTTTAATGACTATCTTAAAATATAACAATATATATAATTCTGTGTACATGTATGGGTGTCTGCAGTTAGGTTAGCTGAGTTAGAGGTTAAAATAATCATCTAAGGGATAGAAGTATCCATTATACTACTGGTATATTACCGATGTTTAACCATGGGCATACATATTCAAGCATATTATGCTTATAAATTATAGGTAAAGACAAGGATAAACGTGAGTTTATGAAGAATCAAATGTTGGAGGGCTGAAGGGGTTAGGGAGAGTCTAGGAGTATATGCATTTGAAGATGGGAGATAAGTGATGCATATATGGGGAGAGAAGGTGAATATACGAGGAGGTACCCAAAAGTAACCAGAAACATTCTCTGTGGTCGATTTGTTCGACCAACGGCAATGCTCCAACATGGCCGCAGTCACATGACTGAAACAAATAAAACAAGTAAAAAAACTATGCCATCTTAATCCCGAGATGGTTAGTGAGAGCTGTGCGAGCCATGTACAGAGACGCTGTTAGTAAGGTGAGTACAGTGAAGAACTCTGGGTAGAGGTAGGGGTCCACCAAGATTCTGTCCTCAGCCCCCTCCTATTTATCATAGTCCTCCAGGCTATAACAGAGGAATTCAAGACAGGATGCCCCTGGGAGCTCCTCTATGCTGATGACCTTGCACTAATTGCTGAGTCACTATCAGAACTAGAAGAGAAGTTTAAGGTGTGGAAGCAAGGACTAGAATCGAAGGGCCTTAGAATCAACCTAGCTAAAACCAAAGTCCTAATAAGTAGGAAGGTAGAAAAATCACAAACACCTTCAGGTAGATGGCCCTGCTCGATCTGTAGAAAAGGTGTAGGTAGAAACTCTATAAGATGCAACCAATGCAAGCTATGGACACATAAGAGGTGCAGCAATATCAAACGAAGGTTAACTAGGAAGTTAGTTTTTGTATGCAGCAGATGTGCTGGAGCTATAAACACTGTAAATGTGGAGAAAACAACTTTTGCCACATTCCAGGGAGAAAAACTAGAAGTGGTTGATAGCTTCTGATACCTAGGTGACCAAGTTAGTAGTGGGGGAGGGTGCGCTGAAAATGTAGCTGCTAGAATAAGAATAGCCTGGGCAAAGTTCAGAGAGCTCTTACCTCTGCTGGTGACAAAGGGCCTCTCGCTCAGAGTGAAAGGCAGACTGTATGATGTATGTGTACGGACAGCCATACTTCATGGCAGTGAAACATGGGCCATGACTGCTGAAGACATGCGTAGGCTCGCAAGGAATGAAACCAGTATGCTCCGATGGATGTGTAATGTCAGTGTGCATACTAGACAGAGTGTAAGTACCTTGAGAGAAAAGTTGAACCTAAGAAGCATCATTAATCACATTATTTTATACTACCCTCATGCATATATATGTGTGTGTGTGTATACTTGTGTATGTGTGTGTGTGTATATATATATACGAATGAAAGCATTAATATGCAATGCCAATACACAACCAATTGATTGATTAATTATTAAATTGAGTAACTGATTAATCGATTGATTGATTAGCTAATTGGCTGATTAGTTTTACTATCTTCTTCTTATTATTATTTGTTAGGTAGTATGATTTCTTGTTTGTATTTGTCAGCTTCCTTAAATACTGAAAACAGTTTTTTGTTTTGCTCGTGTTTTGTGGCTATTTGTATTAGCTTTCCTTGCTTCTGAAGTAGGTATTTTTGCAGTCCTATGGTGGTTATTTTATAATAGTTTTCCAGCTGTATGAGGCCTCTACCACCTTCTATACGTTGTATATATAGCCTTTCTATGTCAGATTTTGGGTGGTGCGTCCTAGATCCTGTCATTATTTTTACTTGTTTTCCTGTCTATTTCGGTTAGTTCATTTAGTGTCCAGTTAAGGATATTGTAGCTGTAACTTATTACTGGGACGGCTAAAATGTTAATACCTATTATCTTGTTTTTAGCATTGAGCTCTGTTTTCAGTATTGATCTAACTTGTCTATAGTATTCTTTCTTTATTATCTCTTTCATTTGTGTGTGCTGTATCCTATCTAGTTCATTGATTCCTAAATATTTGTATGTCTGGTTTTATCTAGTGTGATGTTGCTACTCTTAACTAGTTTTCCTATTTTCAGGGTTGCTTTGGCACATTTTTCTAATCCAAATTTCATATCTATCTCTTTGGTAAATCCATATACTCTCTGTAGTAGTGTTTCCAGCTGTTTATCATTCGTAGCGTATAGTTTTAGGTCATCCATATAGAAGAGGCGGCTGATTGTTTTGCCGTAACATTTGTATCCACATCCAGTTCTGTTTAGCATGTCAGATAAAGGTGTCAGTACCAAGCAGAACAGGAGTGGAGAGAGCGTATCTCCCTGGAATATTCCTCTTCTAGTGGGGATGGCTTTGGTTTTCACAAGTCCCTCTTTTGTTTGGAGCTGTAGCACTGTCTACCATTTATTCATAGAGTATCTTTTGTATTTTATAATTATTGGTGCTACCCTCTTTATGGCTAGTGTTTCGAGGATCCACGTGTGGGGAACACTGTCAAAAGCCTTTCGGTAGTCGATCCAGGCCATACTGAAGCCTTTCTTCTTTCTGCGGCTGTCTTCAGTTATGGCTTTATTGATCATTAATTGATCTTTACAGCCGTATGAGCCCTTGCAGCATCACTTCTGCTCTTCTGGAAACAGGTGGTTATCTTCCAGGTGCTTATTCAATCTCTGTGATATTATTGCAGTAAAGGCTTTGTAGATTATAGGGAGACAGGTTATAGGTCTGTAGTTTTGTGGTTTTGCCATTTCCGTGGATTTGGGAATTAGGATAATTTTCCCTTTCGTGAACCATTCAGGCATTGTCTCTGGCTCTGCTAGTATGTCGTTAAAGTTTTGAGCCAGCTTTTTGTGTATTCCTGTCAGATATTTTAACCAGAAGTTGGGGATCTTGTCGTGCCCAGGTGCCTTCCAGTTGCTTAGTCTTTGCAGTGCCTGGGTGACCTCTTCAGTTGTTATAGGGGTCCAGAGTTGCTCAGGTGCTAAGTTTGTTGTTTTAATAGTCCTTTTCTGAGGTTGTTGCTTCACCGACCATATTTCTTTCCAAAATTCTTCCACTTCTTCTGCTGTTGGTGCTGCAGTAATGTCTATTTTATTTTTGTCAAGTTCTTGGTAGAATTTTTGGGGGTTGGAGTTGAACTGTTTGTTTTGTTCAAATAAACTTTGGCGTTTCTCATACCGGCAGATCCTTTGTGCTTTGGCAAGGATATCTTGCTTTAGCTTTTCTTTTACTTCAGGTAAATCTTTTTCTGTAATGTTGTATTTGCACAGTATTTTTGTTTTATTCTTGCTACTTAGTAGTGTTGATTGTCTACTAACTTCATTAAGAATCTACAGATCTTTTCTCTTTTTTTAAATTTTTTTTTTGGATATTATTTATCCGCAGGGTTTGTTTGGGTGGTGGAACTCCTGTTTGGATGGGTTTGAGGGAGTATCCTGCTTCTTTTGTGGCCACAGTTGCTGCTGCATACATTATGTCATTTAGCTTGGTGATATTACCATTTGTTTCTGTGGTTATTAGTTCTGTGACGGCCAGGTTTATACTATTTATTATTGATGTTGTTTTATTGTCTATTTTGATTTTTGGGAGATATAATCTGTGGTCTATTCTGAGATCTGTGGTTTTTAGTTCTTTGATTATTCTCATTTTTATAGTATCATAATCATTAGGTTCCCCTTCACTGTTTCCAGGTTTTAGATTTGTTTCGCCTTCCTTCTCATTCATATGTTTGTCTGTGGTGTTCTGGATTGGTGCTTTTTCTGCATTATTATACATCCCTACGGTCTGGGTTTGTTGTTTTTTGTTTACTTCGTTTTTGTTGGGAATGTTACGTTTGTCTTTGTGTTTTACTATCTCAGTGTTTATATTATTATTTGGCATTGTTGTGTGGCTACTATCTACATTTTCCTGATGTATTTTTCCTTTTAATTGTTCTATTTCTATTTCTGATATTTTTTTTTTTGCTTTGAGATTTATTCTTGCTCAATGTTAAGAGCAAGAATAAATCCTGGACAGTATTTTTCAAACACTCTAGTAATTCAGTTAACCAATCCTTACAACAGGAATAACAATAACAATAAAAATAATTAATAACTTACTCTTAACATGATGTTCACATAGTCTTTGACAGGGAACAGTTTCAGGTAAGGATAGAGTGTCATAGAATTCTCATCTGAAGTGTTTCCAAAGTTTTTGAGGAAGAAAAGAAATAGAAAGTAAAAAAGACAATGAAACGTCAAATTTAGAAACATGAAATAATCCATTGAAACATTTCTTTATTGGTTTTAAAAACTGTTGCACCTAGAATTTTCCATGCAATGTAGTTCTCTATTATTTCTTGATCTCCATATATACTTAGAAAATGCAGTGGTCTACACCAGGAGTAGAAAATAGAACAAGATACTCAGTGTTGTGCAAGAGTACAACATCCCCTGGTGAGAATGGACTGAACCACTACATATAAATAGAAGTAGTCTGAGTAAGTGAGGTTTGTGTTAGTTCTACAGTCCGTATGTTGATAGTTCAAAGTTGGAGTTAGTGTGTTGGATTGTTGGTTCTTAAAAGATTGTTGTTACGTTACGTGTGGTTGCTGCTGTTTATTTTGATTATATTGTTATTACACTTTAGCAGTATATTCATTTATCCATAAGGATATAACACTTAGGTACCAGTATTTATGAATGGATTGAATTTTTGTGAACTCTTCATATTATTGGTTATCCAACTCCAATCATAAACAAAAGAGACAAACTTATTTCAACCACTAACACACATCAAAAATCCTCCTCTCAAATTTCAAAACAGACTCCTCTGATGGATGATGAATTAATATTGACTTTAAAGACTACCTGATTACTTACAAGCACAGCAAATAATGTTTTCCTTGTCAGTACACTGATGCATAATTAGTCAAATGGTGCTGCCTACTTGGATGACTGAGAATCACAGCAGCAGAGGGGTTAGGGTTAGGGTTAGGGTTCTATTTAGAAAATGCCAGGCTGTTCTCTATATTATCGAGTTTGAAGGATATATTTTCCAGTTTTCTTGAGATGGTGGGGAAAAGACATTTTAAAATGCTGATTTGAGATTCTCCACACTCAGCTTTCTTGGAGGTGGCTTGTCTTGAGGGCATCTCTTGCTTCTAAATTTCAACTCTGCGAAAATGTGTATGATCAGTGCTGCAATCAGTTCCACACATAGATTTTGTTATCAGCACATTACTGAGATCACAGGTTTTCACACTTATGCATACCTGAAAATGCCAGTGTTTACAGCAAGGATGCATCCAAGATGTTCTGCATCTTACTGGAAAGCATAAGTTTGGGTGGGCTATAAAGCGACTGTGTTTGGAACATTTCCTGAGAAGGAAGAGGCTATTACTATTACATGATCTCACACTATGGTGACCAATGATAGAAGGTTTGGGAACTTTTGCTCCTAACAAAGAAAACTGAAACGTAGAAGGCAGACATTCTCCAAAAACAAGAATAAAACGACGATGAGAATTTGCAAATAAGGCCGTAAGTCATTTTAATCTTGACACTGCATGCAAATTACAGTATTTGTATAGAAAGAGATAAAGGCAGTTTCTGTGAGTTTGTATTCATATGCATAAGAGGTGGTTATGTTTGACCGTTACATCACTTGGAATTGCAGCAGGAAGAGAACACGTCTAATCACTTTGGTTGCGCTGTCCAAAAGCTATAGATTTAACTATCCCACAATGCAACACCATGGCGTGCACTATCCAGCAGCCAATGGATGAGACAACTGGTTTCAAGGGAGGTAACTGTTTACATGGCTTCCCTGCAAGACTCAAAGTCGGAAATAATGAACAGTGGACAGAAAGTTAAGGGAATACAAACACTCAGAGATTGCAGAGAGGCAACAGTGGGAGAAATGTGTACAAAGTGAAAAAGAAAAAAAACATGTGTCTATGAGGTGTCCCAAATATTTCAAGCTGGAAGATCCAAACTCTCACTTGGACGGATTGATTTTCACACCAAAAGAACACAAACATTTGAACAACTGTGTTAAATGCTGGATATGTCTAATCACTTTGATTGCACCGTCCAAAAGCTATAGATTTAACTATCCCACAATGCAACACCACAACATGCACCATCCAGTGGCCAATGGATGAGACAACTGGTTTCAAAGGAGGTAACTGTCTATAGAGGCTATCCAGCGCTGCCATATTTCACTGGCATTGAAATTGTCAAGCAAAAATAGTTTACCTGAAGCTGACACACCTGAGAGTGTGGATTCAACATCTTAGTAAAACTCATTCCTAATCTCACCAGAATGGGTCATGGTGGGAACATATGCACTGATAAATTTATTCCTCTTTTCAAGTAAAATTCTCAGGA